>NW_015165292.1:44900-45609 GCF_001447785.1 Gekko japonicus
GAAAGAGAAGAAAGTCCATATTGTACCTTGCATATCCACTGACAGGTTCAGAAAACAGACAGCAGCATTTGTTGACAATCACAGGGGCAAAACTAGCAGTGCCGCTGTAATGTTTCCAAACTAGTTAGAACAGTACAAAAAGAAGAACAACAAGAAGTGAAGGACTTTGTGCTGTCTCTTAGTCTCAGACGTCGGCGGGGGACTAAAAGAGAGTCAGAGAGATAGAGAGGCCAGTCCTTTCCTTTTCTCTCTGATACTATCCCTTTGATATGTAGATTGCTACTCTCAGGGAATCTCTCTTCCAGTCTGATACCTTCTCTCCACACTATGCTAGCCTTCTCCATCTTGGCACCATGAAAGCAGAACATGATTCCTGCATCTCTATCCATCCTAACTAGATAGATTAGATTAGAATCCTGTTTCTACTCTATCCTGTCTAGAATGGAGTTCCGTAAAATAAAGGACTCATATTAGACTTGCAAAGATAAAGAGGCTCCATGTATAATTTGTTTCTTGTCATCACACACAAACCAGATTGGCTCTGCTGTGTTATGTGCCTTGAGCACTCTGCTACCCTAATAATCCTTCAGTCTGGGTCTAAGCAGGGGTCATTTCGTAGAAAAAGAGCTGCAGGAGCTCATTAGCATAACTTATTAGCATATGCCACACCCCCTGACATCACCGGAAGTGTGCACCAGCCCCTCTGACA
>NW_015165292.1:48445-91443 GCF_001447785.1 Gekko japonicus
AACTTTTTAAAGAGCCCCTCCTGAGAGCTGCGGGAGCCAGAATGACCTCTCGCGTGTGATGTCCGAGTGGCCATAACTTTTTAAAGAGATCCTATTGAAAGCTGGGGGAGCCGCTCGGACATCACACGTGAGAGGTGGAATTTGCCCCTACGAGTCCAAGGCCACCACCCAGGGGCTCAGGGAGGCAAGAGAATGTTTCGCCCTCCCCGCCCCTGTGCGGGCATCACAGCTGTCACCGAGAACAGCGGCAGCGGCCATAACTTTTTAAGGAGCCCCGAAGGAGAACTGGGGGAGCCAGAATTACCTCCGTGCGAGAGGTGGAATTTGCCCCTACGAGTCGAAGGCCACCACTCCAGGGCTCAGGGAGGTGGGGGAACATCCCCCCCACTGTGTCCCAACTGATGGCTGGTGGGAGCAGGGGGTGGGGCTTATGTTCCTGCCCCCTGGGCTCCTGACTGGCGGAGCGGTGCTCCGGTGTGCTCCGGCAGGAACCGAGGCCTGGGTCTAAGCAATGTGAACTGGCTTCTGAGGGCATGTGGAGCAAGAGTAAAGGGGTGAAAAGCCTGCACCCCACCCCAGCCTTCCTTTTTGCTTGTGGGAACAGGGTGGGATCAAAGCTGGAAGCATTTTCTGCCCCCTCACAACACTCCCTCACAGCTTCAAGCAAATGAACACTTTTTAAGATGAGTTCCCCCAATGTACATCAATGTGCAAGTCCAGTCATGCACCCATGACCCAGCACATAATGGGTGTACCATGTAGTTACACCCTAAGATGACAGACAACACGGGGCAGGGGGAACAATCAGAGTCCTCAGCAATGAAGTGCAGAAGGTGGGGCAGGCAAAATGAAGAGCACAAAAATCCAGAGAGCTGAACAATGATAATGGCTGTACTTTAATGCATTCATTATCATAGTCACTCTTTTAACACCTTATCCATTATTCAAGTAAGTCCACTTTCCTAGCTAGTGCTTCTTGTAGATGTGCAATTTAAATCTGGAGGCTCTTCATGTTTCATGAGCTTGTATTTGCATTGAAGTAATGGTCGAAACATATTTGCAGTCCAAGATTTCATTGCTGATGAATTGGGCAGCTATCGAACATAACACAGAGCAAACTTCCCATTTCCCACCCACCCCCTAATTTTAAAAAGGAAAAGAACACAAGAGGGCAAAACCAAGGAAGGAGGACAGTAGAAAAGTGCTCCAGCATCTGATGTAAACACTGAAGTGTTGTGGAAAATGCGGTGTCTGAAAGTGATGTTTACTGTGTGTGTTTGATATACTAATTTCCTGCCTCCCACTCGCACTAGCAGCTATTGAATCCAAGCAACTTTAATGGAGTCCTGAGAGCTATTAACACTGCACACCTATAAAGCCAGATCATCCTGACATTATTTTACAGACCTAATTGGGCTACCCGGTCAATAAAATGTCTCTGGAAAGGATCTTAAAATGCAATAGAGCCCATTACAAGCCAAAGTGTCTGCTTTAAACAGCATGTACTTTTCATAAAATTTAAACTAATGAATTGTATTGTTCACAACATGTGCAAGAACGAAGGCACTAGAGCTTTAAAAGGCTGCTTTTTATCCCCAGTACATGAAACCAATGAACCTCTCATCTCAGGAGGACTTTGTCAATGCCATAGAAACATCTTAACCCTCTGCAGCATTACATTGGGTAGGTCTGATTCTCTATTTATAATTTCATATAAAAGGAAACAGGAAATAGTTTTCAGGTAGAAATGCATTTTTAAAATAATTTTAAAGCGAGCAATCTATAGATGAGCTAAACCCTCCTGGAGATTTTTAGCTGCCCTCAGAATTCCTCTGATATTTTGGCTGAACAGAAGCCACAAATCCCACTGGAATTATTATCGTTTTACTACCTTTCCTTAATATTAACCACTTACAGACAGAGAGCATTTGAGAGAAGAGTGGCTAAGTCTGCATGTTTTATGGTACAACCAGTACCAGAGACTGTGCCCTGTATAATTTCCATTGGCCCACAGCTGTTGATCATGAGTCACACAACTTCAGGAACAACGTTTGACTTTCAGAACCTGACCACACATTAGGCATACCTAGCTTGACTGCTTAGAGGATAAGAGTTGCCCACCACCAGGTGGGGCCTAGAGCTCTCCTGGCATTACAACTGATCTCTGGACGAAGGAGATCTGCTCCTCTGGAGAAAATGGCTGCTTTGGAGGATGGACTGTATAGTATTATATCCCAATGACTTCCCTCCCCTCCACAAACCCTGTTCTCCCCAGGTTTCACCCTCACCAGGAGATTTCCAGCCTAGAGCTGGCAACCCTAGGGCAACAGCCTGTACCAAAGTGCCAAAAGAGGTCACCCTATGCTGATGCACCTGGCCTTCATTTCCCTGCTGTCACTGGGACCATCAGCTAGCACTATGCCATGGTGGTAGCAGACCTGCTGTCTGTGGGGGTCAGGCAACCAAGCATCAGGCAGCCCCAGGTTGTATTGTCCCATGCCTTGGTGGCAGCCGGGAGCCAGTGTGGTACGCTGTTTAAGAGCAGTGGGCTCTAATCTGAAGAACTGGGTTTGTTTCCCCACTTCTCCACATGAAACCTGCTGGGGGACCTTGGGCCAGTCACAGTTCTCTCAGTCCCACCTATCTCATAAGATGCCTGTTGGAGGGAGAGGAAGGGAAGGAGATTGTGAGCCACTTAGAGATTCCTTAAGGTCGAGAAAAGTGGGGTATAAAAACCTCCTCTTCTTCCTGTTGTAAGATCTCTCCTCCCTTCTCCCCCAGTCTCATTCATACATACCTGTACTCTTTGAGAAGCTTCTGCCAGAGGAATTATCATCTTTGCTTTCCGCTACTCAGACATGGTAGTGGAGCCAATGTGGGCAGATTGGAGCTGAAAGATCCTGCCTAGGCAGCTTGCATGTCTCCAACAGTCTCTTGGACTTCTAAAGAACACAAAACTGAATATAAAGCTCTTTGCCTGTTCAAATCCCACCTCAGCCAGCCCAGAGAATTATTCCTTCCCTCCCTCCATTTCTCACCACTGAATTCCTAAGATGAGATGGACATTGGTAGGTTCTGTGTATAGCATTTTCACCATCATTGAATTGTGGAGGAATGTTTCTTGGATCTCATCTAAGAATGGAACAACACATATGTTTCCCTTTATCTGAGAGGCTATGGTTTAGTTCCTGCCTTCTTGGGTGATCTGTGTCTGTGCCCATTGTCTCTGCTTGCCTTTCTTGAGTGCCAAATGCTACCTTGTGCCTGCTCTGCAGGTGAGAATTTTAATTACCTTTAAAAGATGGAAGAACTGTCCTACCTGCCTGAAATCTGGCAAGGAAGATCCCATGAGTAGGAAATTCAATCCCTGAAAAATCTCATTCCAATTGGGCAAAATAAATAAATAAAAAGATTACAATCTGATAACGGTTTCCTTTTGGAACCAATGGGAATAAAAGTGGAGTAGATCAAATAAACATATATGAAGCTAAAGAAACCTTCTAAAATTATTTTTAATAAACTCAAATGAAATGTTGAGCACAAACCTACTGAATACCTACTGAATACTCAGAATCCCGTAAGATAAATGGAAAATTAATTCATCCAAATTAACTGTTATCCTCGTGGTTGTGTAATAAACTCAAATGAAATTTTGAGCACAAACCTACCGAATACCTACTGAATACTCAGAACCCCGTAAGATAAATGGAAAATTAATTTGTCCAAATTAACTGTTATCCTCGTGGTTGTGCAGGGGCTTGAAGCTGATCCTGTGTCCTCCACATTCAAATCCAAGACCTTTTCACAGTGATTTAGCAGCTCAAAAAAAGGAGGGGATATAAAATGCATTGCATACTTGCTGAACAAATGACCAGCTATAACTTATATAGGGGAGACAGCTGGATTCATTCCACTCTCCCAGATAAGGGCTATCTGACACTGTGAAAGTTAGCAAGGGTTACCAACTGTTCAATATAGCACACACAGTCTCAGGTATTGGATATAGGGATCCAGTGATCACATCCACATGCACAGCTGCCTTTTGTGGATGTGGGACCTGCCACAGCCCTGGGAACCCTACTCCACAGGGAGACAGGGTGAAGCAAGGGCGCTGCTCTAAAGAACCCAGCAGCCCAGTTGCAGAGTCAAGGAAAGAGCCAGTTGGGTGCACAAGCACAAGTGAGTAGAAGACAGGGGGAGACCAGTTTGGTGTAGTGGTTAGGAGTGTAGACTCTAATCTGGGAAAACCGGGTTTGATTCACCACTCCTTCACATGCATCTGCTGGTGTGACCTTAGGTGAGTCACAGCTCTCTCAGAGCTGTTCTCTCAAGAGCAGTTCTCTTATAGTTCTCTCAGCCCCACCTACCTCACAGAGTATCTGTTGTGGGGAGGGGAAGGGAAAGGAGATTGTAAACTGCTCTGAGACTCCTTTGGGTAGTGAAGGGTGGAGTATAAATCCAATCTCTCTCTTCACTATGAATTCCCTATGGAGCAAAAGCCTTCTCAGTGGTGAAGGCCCCTGCAAGAGAAAGAGCATGCTCAGGAGTAGGAACAGGGAAGAGAGGAGGAGAGAGAGAAAAGGCCCCAGCTGAAAGAGGCAGAGGAAGTACCTGGCTGGAGGCTGGGAAGGGGCTGTAAGCAGACTGGTCTGAGGAGAGCAGGAGAAGGGGAGAAGGTGCTTTTTGCCAGATACAGAGCATACTTTTCCAACTGGGAGGGATAACATGCTAGTCCTTTGATGTGTTACCACCTCATGATTGGAGTGTTCAGGTTTGGTGGCTGGAGCCCCCAGAATTAGTGCCCAGATTGTCTGAGACCCCAGGTGCACACATGGGGTGGGGTCCGAAAAGGGGAGCTGTTCCTTTGTTTGTGGCTCTTTGTTTTGGGAGCCCTTTGGAACATGTTTTTTGACCATGAAGGAAAACCGAGAAGAATGATGCAAAAGAGAATTGCAGAGGCGACAGGGATGGGGGCATCTTGCAACTGCCAAAGATCAGGTGCAACATGGATTTGTGAGTATTTAGTTAGCAACTGTCCTGTCCATTGCAATACCCTGAATTTGTGCCTTGTAGAAATATTTTGTTAATTTGAGAGAATCTTCATGGACCCTTACCCATCTGCCTGCCTGCTTGGTGCACTAACAGAGTGATACCTCTGTGAGGCTGGCTTTGAGTGACTCAAATCCAGGAGGGCTGGATTTTACCCAAAGTGGTGGCAGTGACAGTAAAGGGGGGGGGGGACAGTGGCTAGTCTTGCCCCGCAATGTGACAGAGACCACAACAAGCACACTTGAAAGTTGTACTATGTTTGAGTAGATACAACCTCTAAGCTCTCAAGCAATAGCCAAAACTCATTCCCTCCTCACATATACAGCTCTTAGGAGGGGCCCACTACCTCTTTTCTTTTCCTTTTTCCTATTGCCTTTGACTCACAATCAGGTACACTGCTGCTGTATCAAAGGAAATGGAAAGCACATAGCCATTACTGATAAGTAATGGAAGGTTCTTACGGTGTGTCCCACACAGGCCATTCATATCTGTGGCCCACACAGGCCATTCATACCTGTGAGACTGATCTGTGTGCTTGCACTCCAGAGAGAAACAGACTGCTGGATATTAAATATTAGGTGCAGAAGGGCCTCCCTTTATTCTTAACGGCTGGTGCACTGCATCATGCCCAGTACAGAGCACATGGGTAGCTGTTAAATGCAGCTAGTTTTAACATTAATAATAATAATAAATAAATGCATAATATTCAATAATTCCAACAGTATTTTTAAGAAATTCATAATACTATATTCACAATATCATTCTGTTTTTCCTGTTTCTGTTAACCACATTTTTATTATTCCCTCTTTTAATTATGCTGCTTTCCTAACAAATCAACAAGTTAATCCCTTTATTAGTGAATAAAACGTGAAGTAGATTTTATGTAACTACTATTTGATAGTCTTCATGCTAAAATCCCCATTGCTAATGAACTGAAATTTCTGCAATAATTATTTCTCCGCTATTGAAACAAATCATACTGTTTGAACTTATGAAAGCTTCATACACACACACACACACAAAGAAAAATTTGCATGATTGCGGCTATGCACTCAAAGATATATTCTAAGGCTAGTTAAGTAATGGGACTGGTGGGTACTTTGTATCTCGAGATCTCACTCCCAGTTTTTAGAAATATCCTCTTACAATGAGATTTCAGTTAACAGAAAATGTAGCAAGGGGGACTTCCTTCCGGCCAGCTAGAGGACACTGCTGTAGCTATACTGCCACAGGCCATTTAGTAAATATTTATTTATTTATTTATTTAATTGTATTTATACCCCGCCCTTCCCGCGAACAGGCTCAGGGTGGCTTAAATACTCACTGACTAGATAGGATTGGAAAGTAAACATAAAACTGCATCCAGAATACCCTTTCTGAGTTCTGAGATCATCTGTTGAGGTCCTGCTATGATAGTTCCCAAACTTGTCTGTCCGTTTTCTTTTGTGTAATATGAACTCACAAGTTTCTATTTCACATCAATGCATGTTTCCTTGATTTGACTTTTATCCTACTGCATTTGCACAATCTTTCACATTATTTTTGCATCAACTGCATGTGTGGCATAAAATGGTGTAAAAGAGACAGAAGAGAAGCAAATGAATTATGAACACCACCAACAAAAACGGGAAAAAAGGAAGAGGTTCACCGACAGCTCATGAAAACCAAAAGAAATGAAAAGGGACATATTCATAAATCTATAGGTTCCATTTCCCACCTTTGAAAGTTAAGCTGGGTGTCTACTAGGGACAGTGCCATCTCTGTTCTGGCACTGAAAAAAAGAAAATGAATGCCCTCCCAAAATATGCCCTCTCCAACACCCATAGTCTTATCTTTCAAGTGAAAGGCCTTTCTACAGTCTCACATGTTAACCTTGGTCCATATAGTCATGGATTGGGTTGAAATGATCAGTCAGCACATGCGCTCCACATCTTTCCTACATTCCCCTTCTCCCTGGCAGTCTTATCCAGCCCAGGAAAAGTTGATTCCCCAGGGTCATGGGAGCTACACAGACTCAGCCATGAAGTCAGAAAACTACAGTGTGGAGAGGTCAGGAGATGAAATTGCCCTTCCTGCTCCTATCACTAGCAGAGCTGCACTGCTGGAAGAGGGAAGAGAGGGCAATTTGCTCCCTTGCTTTTCCCCAGTGCATGGCTGTTTGTCCAAGCAGGTCTCACGAATCAGCTTGAGAACAGAATGCTGGGGAGAGGGAACTGTCATGGGAAGTATCTGTGATATTTGCACCACCAGATCCCTGGATCCAAGCCATTACATGATGTGATATTTATAATAATGCAGTTGATTTTAGTCTGTTTTAGCTCTTTTTATTTCCATTCATGTATTCTATGTGAACTGCCCTGCAGGCCTGTGGATGAAATGGATAAAACACAAGAAATGTGCATTAAACACATTTCTTGAACAATAACATCGGAGATGTTTGTTAAAACATTCACCTTGATAAATATTAGTATTTTCCCACAAGGCAAGTGTAATTAGTTCCTGATCTTGCTCTGTATCAGAATACATACAGACTTACTTGCAGTCTTAAGGGGAATATAGGTTGGAGAGTGTTAGCAGAATAGAATATAAAAAGCTGAACAGCATTTTATAATACTGATTGTTGTGATGAACTCACAAATATCAGATCAGATAATTCAATTGTATCAATTATCTGAAATTCTAAAACAATTTTCCTTAGAAAAAAATCTAAATACATGGTTGAGCATAGCAGAAATGGCAAGCTTGAAGGGGCAAAATTACCACATGTGAAAATACTTCTAAAAAGCAAAACAAAAGAAAAAAAGAATGTTCTTTTATCCTCTAGACGTATTAGCTTTATCTGTGAAATCTGATAAAACTGGAAAAATGCTATCATTCTAAAGCCCAAAGATTGCTAAAATGCCATTGTTTCACACTAGAGGTCACCACCGGTAAGAAAATATAATTGTAGCATCTTTTATTTTCCCCCCTTGTTGCTGTAACAATATTGAAAGGCTGTTTCTCCTTGTAAAGGAGTGAGATTTTATGAGACTGTGATGCTAAATGCCTTTCTAGTCAGGTAAAAAGAGACTTGCATGGATTGAATATAGATTTTAAAGAAATCTTTATCAGTAATTTAGGTGGCAGTCAATGTTCCCTCTAAGCTGTGGAGTCTTGGAAGCAAAAATTCTACTTTGTGAGCTACTGGGATTAAAGTTTTGAGCGAGCCATTTGGCTACTGCATAAATTGGTTTGGTCTGGAGCCATCCTTCCTGCGCTAAGACAAAAATGTGTGAGCCGGAGGCTAAAAAACTGTGAGCTAGCTCACACGAACTCAGCTTAGAGGGAACACTGGTGGCAGTATTTATGATGGAGAAATGTGTAATACACCTTTTGTAGAACAAAATTCAAGTTCAGTGGTACCTTTAAGAACAACAAAGTTTTATTCAAGGTATAAGCTTTCGTAGCTAAAAAGACAAATGAGATTTGGGCTGTATCAACAGAAGAATAGTACAGAAGTATAGTATCATAAAAAGTACACAGAAGTATAGTGTCCAGATCACATGGTGATGGTATCACTTTACTCTGCTCAACTCACCTAGAGTGTTGTGTTCAGTTTTGGGTACCACAATTTAAGAAGGATATAGACAAGCTGGAACGTGTCCAGAAGGCAAAAAAGATGGTGAGGGGTCTGGAGACCAAGTCCTATGAGGAAAGGTTGGAGGAACTCAGTATGTTTAGCCTAGAGAGGAGACGACTGAGAACCATCTTCAAGTACTTGAAGCACTGTCATATAGAGGATGGTACAGAGTTGTTTTCTATTGCCCCAGAAGGACGGACCAGGACCAATGGGTTGAAATTAAATCAAAAAAGTTTATGGCTAAACATTAGGAAGAATTAGAGTAGTTCCTTGGTGGAACAGGCTTCCTTGGAAGGTAGTGTGCTCTCCTTCTTTGGAGGTTTTTAAGCAGAGGCTGGATGGCCATCTGACAGCAATGCTGATTCTGTAAACTTAGGCAGATTATGAGAGGGAGCACAGGAAGGGTTGCACCAATGCTTAGTTCTCGTGGCCCTTTCTTATATACCCATGGAAATGCTGATTGCAACTTTGGGGTCAGGACGCAATTTTTCTACAGGGCAGTTTGGCCAGGGATCCTGGAGGTTTTTTGTCATCTTCTGGGCATGGAACATGGGTCGTTGGGTGTGTGTGGGGAGGTATTTGTGAATTACCAGCATTGTACAGGGAGTTGGACTAGATGACCCTGGAGGTCCCTTCCAACTATATGATTCTATGTGCGCATGTACACGTCTTTAGATACAATGAAATGGAATTTACCAGTCCATGCATATATGTAGAGGGAGAGCAGCAAATTAACATACAACATAATGAAGATGTTTAACAGATTCAAGGACCAAACAGGAATAAAGGCTTAGTTTATATGGTCACTATTTGTTTGGATTTAATTCCAGGGGGAAACATAGTGAAGCAAATAATTATATCAAAATTGGAGACTGGTGTGTAAATGTACCCTTCTTAATTGTGGGGTGCTGAGAGAAATTATCTGAGATACTGTTGTTATGCTCCATCCATCTCCTCTCAAGCATGGAGATTATGACTTCCAGTTTGTATTCTGCCATCATTGGAGGCAAGTCTCCCGGACCTAGCAAGAGAACTGGTTCGCCCCGGTCTTCCACGGGTTTCCTGAAGGGGGCTTGATTTGGGGACTCTCAGGCATGGCGGTGCCTCAGTAGACCCCTCATCACCCTGAAGCAAGGTCTGGAGAGTCAGCACTCATGGCAGCCATTTGAGTGTGGAGGCGAGAGCAACCGACCTCTGGAACTCTACTAACACCAAAGAATCTTCAACTTTCTTTTTAACAACTTTGCACCATGAGTACTTCAAACTTTGACAAAAAAAAATTTACTTTGATATTTCTTTGTGAGGGGAAAGTGTCCATTTACACTTTAAAGCCCTGGGAGTAAAACTACCTCCCCCTTTTTTCGCAGCACGGAATGGAAGACCAGGCTTTCAGTATTACATTATAAGAAAAGTTGGACGCTTTGTTTCTTTTGCTTTTGCTTACTAACTACACATTGTGGATATAAAATTTAAATTTGGCCTGGGAAAGAAGAAAGCTTTGTTGGAATATATTTTCCCCCCTCTGTTTTGGGGGGGATATAACTAGTAATTCAGTGGATTAAAAATTTAGGGCTTATCCCAGTGGATTTACAAATGATTCAAGTTTCCCTTTGGTGTCCTGGTCTTGGCTGATTTCTAAAGACTTCTTTGCTTGATGGATCTGTAACCTTTACCAATTTTGGGATCTGAATCTTCTATCTTGTGGATTTACAAAAAGCACCCTTATGGAACTATTTTTATGGGCATTGAGAAAGAACCTATGAACTGAAAAAGTTTGGTAAGACTGAAAACTAACTTTGACTGTCAAAGGTTATTTAATTTTTTTTTTTTTTGTAATTTTAAGCCTCAGTGAGAAACATTTGAACTTGGATTGTTCTAACTAAAAAGTAAAACAGGGCTTCTTTGTTTTGTGAACTACAATTTTAACTGATGAGATAAAAGAAACTGTGCTCTTATTTGACAGCGAAGGACTGGATTGTTTGGGAACATTGAGAACACTGTGTAAGCACCAGTACTGAACCACACTGCTTTGCTTTACAGAGTGGGAGGGGGGCAGTGGAGGTGTATACTGATTTCAACAACTTCCTGTTGATATTGACGGATTGGACTGTTTGGGAACATTGAGAACATTGGGTAACAATTAGTATTGAAACACATTGCCTTGCTTTACAGAGTGGGAGGGGGGATGTGGAGCTGTATATTGACTGTAACTGAACCATGTCTTCTGGTATAGGTAGGCCCTCCCCAAATATAGCCAAGTTGGTGGCCACAAATTTAACAAAGATGTCAGGGCAAGAGATACATAATCTGATCCAAGACATGGTGGCCAAGACAATAGAATCTGCAATCCCTAAAGCTGTTAATACTGCCCTTACTACTGCTGCTAATAATATCATCCCTCAAGCAGTGGGCAATGCTGTAACCAATGCAATTCCTGTAGTGGTAGAGTCAATATAGGCCAAACTTCATGCTTTAACAGTACAGGTTACTTCCCAAACTGAGGAGTTTAAGCAACAGATTCTGGAAAATACTCAACAGATTGGTACTTTGAAGCAGACCACTACTCAACTGCAGGACAAATCAGAAGAGTTAGATCAAAGAACCCTGGAACTGAAGACCAGACAAGATCCTTTGGAATATTCTGTGATGAAGCTGGAGCAGCTTTTGTACTGAGATTCCAAAATATAACAGAATATACAGGAGAAAACATTAAAGAAAGCATGGCAAAAATTTTAACAGAATATTTGGAAGGGGAGACTATTCAGTTTGCAATTGAAGACATAGATGTGGCTTATAGAATGAATTCCTCTCACGCAAAAAGATGTAAACTACCCAGGGAGGTGCCTGTAAGATTCCATAGGAGAGCTACAAGAGACTACATTTTAAGAATAGCAAATCAAAAGACTTTGAATCTGCAAGAGACAGAAGTCAAGATTTTAAAAGAAATTCCATGGAGGGTAAGAGAAAAAAGAAGATACTATGTGCAACTCACCAATCTGCTAAGAGAAAATGAAATAAATTACAGATGGCTACTTCCTGAAGGGGTATTATTTACCCATGGAGGAAAAAGGTTCAGAACTCAATATTCAAAGTAGAAGATTTCCTAAAATAATATGGAGAAGAGCTTGGATACCAAGAGGAATAAGAAGAAGAAGAGCAAAATGAAGAAGAGGAAAAAATGAGGAAGGAGAGAAACTGCAGGCTCAAGGATCAACGGGCCATAAAACAGGCAACATCAAGAAAAGACCTAAAATCCCACCACGCCGTATAGATACAAGATACTACAACAAGAAAAAAAATGGATCCAAAAAAGATACCAAAGATGGATAAAAGGAAGCTAAAAATTATTTCCATCAATGTTAATGGTCTGAATGCTCCACAAAAGAGGAGAAAAATCTTTCAACAAATAAAAAAAAATTACAGATAGACGTAGTTTACATACAAGAAACGCATATCGAAGAATCTGATAAAAAATTCTTGGAAGCCTAAAATATTGGAAAATATTTTTGCATCTGCAGATAAACAGAAAAAGAAAAAAGGTGTAGTAATTTATGTAAAAGAACACCTACACCCTGAAATGATCTATGATTCAGAAGATGGAAGACTACTGATATTTAAAATTCAAAGGCAAGCCAAAATTACACTTATAGTGAACATCTATGCACCAAACCAACATCAGGAAAATTTTTATAAACTCTACATAAGACCTTGTCTAATTTAGTATATGAAGAAATTTGTATAATTGGAGATTATAATGCAGTATTTGATAGAGCCATTGATAGGAAAAGTCACAAAGGAAGACAGAAAAAGGGTAATGAGCTGCCTAATATATTTCTAAATATGGTGGAAGAATTGACTTTAGCAGATGCATGGAGAATTAGGAATATAAATAAACAAGATTACACTTTCTTCTCTGCAAGGCACAAATCTTGGTCAAGATTAGATATGGCATGGATTTCAACAGGTATGATTAATGACATTATAGATGTAGAAATTCTGCCTTCAACATTTGCAGATCATAACCCTTTGCTTCAGACTTTACAAGATACCCCAAAAAGAAACAGATGGTCAATGAATATGGGGCTCCTAAAGAATCTAGACTTTGTAAAAAAAAATAAAGAAATGAATTCCAGGAGTTCTTCAAACTGAACATTCAACCTGATATGGCCATGGATATATTGTATGGGACACTTTTAAGGCCTTTGCGAGGGGTTGGTGTATCAAACAAGATGTGTGGGTTTGTAGAAAAAGAAAGCAAAAATTTATACAGATTGAAGAACAAATTAAACAAGAAGAACAAAAGTTGAAAATGAAACCTGCAACTGAATATTTAAGGATTAAGATTAAAAATCTGCAGCACCAACCTAATTGTTTACTTACACAGGAGATTGCAAAAAGGATGCTTGCAAAACAAAACTTTTTTGAAAATGCAAATAAGCAGCAAAGGTAGCTAGCATTAGTGCATCGGCTATAGCACGTTTCTTTTACTGCAGGGGCAACCAATTTGTGCCAGCTGCAATAAAAATCTTGAAGTGATTTCACAACTACTATATGGTATCCCAATTTGGATTAGGTCCTTTGACTGTGCCACCGAGCGTGTCCAATCTAAATTCCTGCAGAAAATTCTGGGCTTGCCAAAATGTGTCTCAAATGCAGTTATATATTTAGAAATTGGCTTGTCTTTAATGGAAACTTGTGCATGGCTCATGATGTTCAAATACTGGCTACGTTAACACTATAACTTTGAATCTGGGAGCCTCGTATATCACATGCTCTCTGAGCTCAATATGTCAAATTGGACAGCATACATTGAGAAAAAAATCAAAGTATTGGGCCTTTCTATAGAATCACTGTCTATGCTGCTCTCTGTTGCTGCATTCCAACAGATTAAAAGCAGGATGTTAAATATTGAGTGCCAGAAATTATACAGTTTAGCTAATAAAGCCTGCTCCCCCTTGAGTTTTGAGATTCCCCTTACCACAGGGAAGATGGCTTCATATTTATCTTCCCTGCAAGTCCCACTACAACGCAGAGCGTTTACTCTGGCCAGGTGCAATGCTATGCCTTCTGCCATTTTATATGGCAGATTTAACAAGATATCTCACTCAGCCAGATACTGCCCCTGCAAAAAAAAAATGTGTTGAGACAATTGCTCATGTCCTTCTGCATTGTCACCTGTATGTGGATCTAAGGTATATATATTTACATTCTACTTTAAGTAGCATGATGGATTGCCCTGATGCACTTAAGGTATACTGACTTTTAAATTACTTCTGTTCTGACATCACTGAGAAAGTGCCCAAGTGTCTTTGTTCCACTTTAAAACTGTGCCAAAGGATCCCAGAGACATAGACTGCGTTCAGACTGGCAGTTTGCAGCACTAAGGAGTCACGTCAAAGAAGACCTGGAACAGACCCAGAATGGCTTGGTCATGTTCACACTGCAGCAAATGAAGCGGGAGGATACCGTGGAGGAAGCGCAAGGAGGCATTCGCACTGTTGGCCCGCCCCTGGCAAGCTGTTAACGGCTATTTCTGCGCTCCGCTGCATGCACCTATGCTCATGGGCGCATGGGCACATGGGTGCCTGCCACGGAAACAGCCAGCACCTATTATCAATTATTGCGGGTTGTTCCCCCCTTACAGTGCTTGCGTTCACACGTCAGGGAACCAGAATCAACTCGCTATCCACACAGTTTGCTACCACTTCCACCAAGTACTTTTAAAACTCAGGAGGGAAGCAGTACAAGACGGCTTGAGTACAGCTGGGGGACGCCGGAAAGCTGTGCCTGTGTGAACCCGCCCCTTTAATCCGCTAGTGAAACGCTTCTGAAACATTTGGCTGTTGTGCCAAACTGCCAGTCTTAACGCAGCCATAGTATTTTCATAGGTGTGTTTTAATCTGCTCCTAAATTGTACAATTTAGATACATAGTATTTTTATAGGTGTCCTTTTAATCTGCTATTATTGTATAACCTGTATCGACAATTTATGCCAATAAAGGCTAACTTGAACTTGAACTTAAATACTTTGAAGTGCATCCTGAAAAACAAATGGCATTGATTTTTCTAGATGCAGAGAAAGCCTTTGACAATCTTGCCTGGCCTTTTATGTTTGAACAACTGTTGACATGGAAACGTGGAGACTATTTTTATACAATGGTTAAAGCAATATATACTCGTCTGCTAAAATAATGGTAAATTATCTTTCACAAAATATAGAAATTCGGAATGGAACCAGGAATGGTTGCCCATTATCTCCCCTTCTATTTATCTTTGCTTTGGAGACACTTTGTGATATGGTAAGAAGACATAATGCCATTAGAGGACTTAAACTTAAAGGGGAAGAGTATAAACTTCAAGCATTTGCAGATGATCTGGATTTTATTATGGAAGACCCTCAAATAACAATTGATCCTCTTTTCCTTCCATAAAAAACTATGGTACTACAATAAAAGACTATAAATAAATAAATGGTCAATATGCAGGATTAAAAATTAATCTTAAGAAAATGAAAATTTTAACAAAGAACTGTACCAAGAAGTCTTCATGGATTGAAGTAAAAAAGACAATAAAATATCTAGGAATAAACTTATCAAACAGATGCAGTTCTTTATTTAAAGAAAATTATATAAAACTCATGGATCTGATCAAGAAAGATCTACAAATCTGGAAACATTTGCCATTATCATTCATGGGAAGAATAGTGGCGGAAAAGATTAATATATTACCAAGACTTATTTTTTTATTTCAAACAATACCAATTATAAAAAATCAACAGTATTGTAAAGAAATAGATAAAATGGTGAGACAATTTCTCTGGCAAGAAAAAAGGCCTAGAATTAAGATGGAAGTCCTGCAAGACACAAAAGAAATAGGAGGGTTTACGTTATCAGACTGGCAATTATACTACAAAGCAGTCACTATAACCTGGATGAAAGAATGGATTACATTAGAAAACTCAAGACTATTAAAGCTTGAAGAACATGATTTACAATTAGGGTGGCACGCGTTTGTTTGGTATAGGAAAAGCAGTATTCATAAATATTTGAATCAACATGCTATAAGAGCTGCATTAATGAAACAATGGGATGAGATACAAAAATTATATTATACTAAGGCTCTGGTCACACGGGCAGGAAAATGCAGGGGGGAGTGTGGCTGTGTGCCCCGGGGCAAACAAATGCACGGTTAAGCGATCAGACCTCCCGTGGAAGTCCTGTGGAGATAACCGTGGAGGTTCCATGGGTAGGGAGAGGTGCCGATCACAGGACTAGCCTGTGCGCAATGAAAAAGCGTGCGGTGCAGCAAAATGGTGGGGGTTTTGTGTACACGATGAATGCGCATGCTCCGTTGGGTGCGTGTGCTCATCCACGGAGACTTGGGGGGGGGAACCATTGTCGCAAGGGGACATGGGCGGGCACCGGATGCCACCGGAAATGCGATCAGACGCCCGCCCTTGCCCCACAGTTTCCGGAAACTAGTACCTCCGAGGTACTAGTTTTTTGCAGCGCGTTTTCACCGGGAAGCCTCGGTTGTGCCACGGGAGCTCTACACTTCCCAGATGTGCCGGTGAGATCGCGCCCGGAAAATCTGCCTGTCTTCCGTCTCTCTTGCGTGGCTTATGTTCCGTGTGACCGCAGCCTAAAATACCCAAATTGGTCTCACCATTAGAAGCATTTACACACCCGATTACATTTACAAAATACCTACTTTGGACATATGAAGATTTGTTAAACAGCCAAAATCAAATACGTAACCAAGATGAACTCAGAAAATGAGGTATATGTTTGAACTTGTGGGAAAGAGCACAAATAGATTCCAGATTTGCTAAAGATCAAGTAACTGGTTTTTATGATTCACCCTTAGAGTTTGATAAAATCATCCTTGGGACAGAGGGTAAATGTATAAAGCGGATTTACACTGTGCTATTAGATATGAAAATGCAAGATGAAGTTGTAAAGGAATCAATGATTAAGTGGGCTCAAAATCTAGGTCATAATATACAAATGGAGGAATGGTCTAGGGTGTGGAAGTTAAATATAAAATTTACAAAAGCAATTTCTTATAAAGAAAATATATACAAAATGTTTTATAGACTCCTGAAAACTTAGCTAAATGATATCCTAATATGTCAAATTTATGTTGGAAATATAAAATTAAAACTGGTTCTTTTCACCATATGTGGTGGTCTTGTAAGATAGCTAAAACATATTGGATATGGATAAATGAAATATCGCAGACAATATTAGAAATAAGCATGCCATTTAATCCTGAATTGTTTTTATTAAATATTATTCCAAAAAAATTGAAAAACAATATGTTTATATAATTGTACATGTTGTGACATCGGCTAGAATACTTTATGCAAAATATTGGAAGAAAGAAGAAGTACCCACGAAAGAAGAAATAATATCTAAATTGCTTGAAGCTGCAGAAATGGATAAATTAACTTTACAGTTACAAGGGGGGAAAGATGGAACTTTTGAAAATATTTGGACGAAATTTTATAGATGGATTGAGGACTATACCCAGAAATCTTGAAAATAATTTTTTTTAAAAAAGCTACTGCTTAAAATCGATTGTAAAACTAGATATAGGTGTTAAAAATAAGATAAAATTCAACCTTACCATTTATGTTAACCAGAGACTAAGTACGAGCTCCGCTATTGTAGTAGGTGTTGTTTTGTTGTTATGTGATTGTTCTTTAAGTTGGGGTGATTGGTTGTGCAGTGTTATTTCGTCTCTGTCACAGACCAGAGAAATACATTCTAACCTACCATTCCAAATTACATTACATCCTACTATTCCTTGCATTCCATTACAATCACTGTTCCAACCTACTATTCCGAATAAGAAATACAATACAATAAAGAGGATGTATGGCCCTTCTTGGTCAGAAGGACTGAATGAGATTAGCATATGTAGTGAGATAAGAAACTAATATCCCTCTTAGATCCTGAGGGGTGTTGTTTAGAGTATTGTAATAACTTGTAATTCAGCAGTTTCCCTTTTCAGTCTGTTCCTGGAGTTCTTTTGCAGTAAAACAGCTACTCTGAGGTCACCTGTGGAATGTCCTGGAAGGCTGAAGTGTTCTCATACAGATTTCTCAGTCATGTTATTCTTAATGTCAGATTTGTGTCCATTTATCCTTCGCCATTAGGTTTGACATATTTGCCCTATGTAGAAGACAGAAGGACATTGTTGGCATGTTGCTGTTCAACTTGATATTTAAACTGATGATAATAGCTGGTGTTCTCTAATAGCTACACAGAGGAATCACATTGTGTTATCGCAAATTATATACTATCATTTCTTTTTAAAAATTTATTCTAGTGGCCAAAGTTGATATTGGATATTTCCACATGGACTATCTGGCCTGGGCTCAATATCATTCGGAAACAGGTTTCTGTCACAGAATTGTGACAAAATGCTATGGTTCTCCCCAGGGCTCTAGTCGGGGGGGAGCTCTCAGGTACGGAGCTCCGGAAGAGTCCACATGGACTATCTGGCCTGGGCTCAATATCATTTGGAAACAGGTTTCTGTCACAGAATTGTGACAAAATGCTATGGTTCTCCCAATCCAAACCCAGGGTTCCTTGTACTTTTTTCTGATGTTCCCCAAATCTGCTTTGCTCCAAAATTTTGGAAAAGATCACAGTAAAGCCTGGATGGCTGCCATGTGGGTGGGAAAGCTCAGATTTTCCAGAATTTCCCACCCACATAGCCATTTGCCTTTCCCCTGTCCTCACAGCAGCCATGTTCTCCTCATGCCACTGGGGGAATTGTTTTTGTTTTGAACTGGCAATATTGTTATATCAATATACCATTAGAGTTACATGTGTTACAGGGTCTCTGAATTTCCAGCTTTCTTTTTTTTAAGTAAGTCTCTAGCCAGGGTTGCCAAATCTTTTAAACTCACTGGCGGGGGAGGCTCCGTCCCGTCCGGGAGCAGGCTGGGCGCGTGTGACGCAGCTTCGGGGGCGGGGTTCCCCCCGGGCCCCGATTCCGCCGGGGCGGAAATCGGGGCTCCGAAGCGGGGGACTCCCCGCCCCCCAGGCACATTTGGCAACTCTATCTCCAGCTCATATCTCCACAACAAAAGGTGATAGAACAGTGATATGCAGTGGCTCAGGAGCCACATGTGGTTCTCTGACATGCCACTTGTGGCTCTTTTGGGCATTGTGCCCCAGTGTGGCACTTGCCCCATGTTTCAGGGAAATGTGCAAAGCCATTGCCCAGTAGGGTCTGTAGTTGGAGGATGGTTCCACTTTGAAACAGCTGCCACAGGAGCACTGGTAAACCGAGAGCCTCCCTGAATTACAGGCATGCCAGAAATAGAAGTAAATGTGGCTCTTTTGGTTTATGATAACTGTGAAAATGGCTCTGCCCAATCCACTGAGTGAGTACCACTGGCCTAAAGCCATACTTAAAACAAAATTAAACCTAAGAATTCAGAGAACCTGCTACACATATCGTTATAATAGTATGTCAATAGAATGATGTTTGGTTGCTGAACTTTGTTTTTGAAAAAAATGAAAAAGCCAAAGTCGTCCAGGAAGAGGGATGGCCTTGGGCAGGGAAATTGCCCAGTAGGGCCTGTAGCTGGAGGATGGTTCCACTTTGAAACAGCTGCCACAGGAGCACTGGTAAACCGAGAGCCTCCCTGAATTACAGGCATGCCAGAAATAGAAGTAAATGTGGCTCTTTTGGTTTATGATAACTGTGAAAATGGCTCTGCCCAATCCACTGAGTGAGTACCACTGGCCTAAAGCCATACTTAAAACAAAATTAAACCTAAGAATTCAGAGAACCTGCTACACATATCGTTATAATAGTATGTCAATAGAATGATGTTTGGTTGCTGAACTTTGTTTTTGAAAAAAATGAAAAAGCCAAAGTTGTCCAGGGAGAAGGATGGCCTTGGGCAGGGAAACAGTCAGGAAACCTGCTGTGTGGAAGCCTTGCTGCTGCTGCTCTGTATCGTCAACTGCACCAACAATGAAGAAACCACACAAGCCTGTCCCCATGTGGAAAGGGCCGCAGACAAAAATGGCAGCCATGTCCCTAGATCTCGTCTCCTCCTTCTACCCCGCCCCAGTGATATTAAGAGGTGCCACATTCATCCCTTCCCTTAGACAGCCAATAGCAAGGAACTGAAGGTGGAAAAATGCAGAACGTTCTGAGATCAAAACATGAGCTAAGTTCTCTTAAACATTTTTGAGAGTTGAGAATGGCTGCTACTTAATCTCTGGTTTAATATTATTATGTGAAACAAACTTACAAACTTACAGTTACATCACATATCTACTTACTGATGGAGGTTCACGAATTAGTTAAATAGTTTTATCTAAAGCACATCTGCTACCTTACATTGCCAGTGACTTGGGCCGCACTGTACAATCTAGGAGGTGCACCCCAGAATATTTGTCATGTTGCAGAAAATGGTGGGGGTCCTGGTACATATGTCAGGCTGTACACACTGTATATGATCTTTTCTCAAAAGTAACAGTATACATGCCATTCATGTGGTCATGGCAGTGTTCACACATCACCTTATGGTATTGCTTACAATAGCTGTATAAGGTACATCAACATTATTTTTTCCCATATTGCAAGCTGAGTTTGGGAGAGAATGGTTTGGATCACAGCTTATTCTCCTAGCTGCTACACCATGGCAGTAGCCAACCTCTTCTCCAAACTACCTATACACATACAGAAACAACCTGTAGAAGTGTTCATATTCTATCAAATTATAATGCAGAAGGTTATCCCTTACAAGGGATCAACTGAGCCCAATGCTAGTTTGATAGTATATGATGAGAAAGTGGGGTTCAAGTCCAAATGACAAATTCATTGCAGAGGTGGAACAGGAATCCAGCTCCCTTCCCATGCATATCAAATGCTCCACCCACAGGCTGACATGGACTCTCCAAAACAAAACAAATTACCTTCCACCATACCACTTTATGGTATTGAAAATGAATTCATAATAAGATCATATATCAAACATAAAGTGCATCACAGTCCAGCATCTATCCCATAATCGTAAGAATTTAGCAAATAAAGCGGAAGACATTTTCCTTATTATCATGTCTACACGTATCCCTCTCCCTGCATTAGACAACCTTTCAGCAGAGAAATGTCATTCATAGAAGAGATGATATATAAAATGCTCAGACAGTGAATATCTGAATGCATTGAACAAAATGAAACTGACAAGATCAAGCCACTGTATTTTTGTTACTATAATTCTGGATGGCTTAAAATGATAAATGAGCCAAACCACCTTGGAGAGTCAGTGAACCATAATAACTACCATTTCCCTGAATACTCTAGACAATTACCCATCTGGCATGCTTGGATTTTTCCAGCTTCACTTGGATAGGATGTTCATTGTACAAAATGGATGGTGTGTGTCCAAGCTGAAACGCTGACTTATGAGTTGTTGTATTACATGATTTTGGGGGGTCTTTGGCTCCTTCTCTACAGATTGTGACTAAAAACACTGCAGGCACAGAGAAAGAAGTGAACCAATAACATACATAGCTCAAAGCCATGCACCAAAAACATCTAGCCCTTATGATATGGCACCAACAGTCAAACTTACTGTGACTGACCAGGATTGTTTACATGCAATTCAAACCTGGCAATGGATTCCCTCAAAGTTTTGCTCAATGTTCATATAAAATATCATGTCAAGCAGTTTTGTGTCTGCATGGTTTGTGGTATTCAGCCTGGCAACTGTCCAGATAGCTGCTGCTATGGGCTTTCCTCCATAAATTGCTGTGTATCCTACATAGCATATGTAGGCAAATCTTCCCATGTTAAATAAACTACATTTGTAATTCTGTGTAGTCAGTGGACAGAACTATCTGGGTTTCCTATAGAAGGCACATACTACCCCACCCCCATAGTCACATTTGGGTTACTAAAGGGATGAGTGGGGTTTAAAAACTACAACTCCCATGAATATCCATGCATGAATTGTTCCAGTTCCAGACAGTTTACCTACTTCGCAATTCATAAACACAAAGTTAGTCAGTAATAAGGGACAGAGGGAGTTTTTCTGATTATGCTAAGGGGTGAACACGGAACCTTCGGCAAATAAGAGCAAGTACTCTACCTGTCCTAATTTAAAGGTATTCTGGACTCCAGACACAAGTTTGTCCAGATATACACAGAACATTATTCACTTTAAACACTACTGGATATCTGGTTTGCTCCTGTTTACAGGACTTGTAAAATGGATACTTGGTACACTATAGGGTGATGCACCAGGTAGTGGTGAATCAGTCCAAGGACATGGGTCTGGTTGAAGTATTCAATACAAGATGTCTCCCCACAGTACCTCAGGATCAGGGTTGGGGTCTGAGATGAAATCTCCAATTCAATATCAGAAGCACCTTCCCATAACAATTGTTGAGGCAATGTCAAGGTGTGCTTAGTGTACTGTCCACTTTTCCCTTGCATTGTGAAGGTCATTGTACTTTATGCCAGCTCTACTCCTACCTTCCCTTTCTTTCTAATATATCACTCCTCCTCAAGAAGTGTGACCCCTCTGGACATGGCATACATTACTCCTCTGTTCTGATCAACAACTTAGATACCAGGTATGGGCATTAAATTCATATTGAAAAGAAACAGGAACTGCACTGTAACCCTATGCTATATACTCATTGGAACATTGGCTTTCTGTACTACATTTTAAATGGCTCTTCCTACTGTTTGGTAGATACAAGACTTATGACTGACTCTATATTATCTTCCTGTGATTTCAGTCCTTAACTAAATATATACCAACTATAATAAGGTAGCTTACCAGAGATTCTTGCTTAAGATAAAACAGGCAAGCATTAAAGAGGATGAGCAAGAGCGCAGCGCTCTTGCTCATCCTAAATTGGATCTTACATATCGGGGAGGGGGACAAGGAAAGGAGGGTTGGCTATGCAAATCTACATAGTCCACATGTTGCTTCTCTTTACCTCTCCAAATGCCAGAATTTACTCTGCAAGGAGAACAATGCAGGCTTTCAATAGAAACAGCTTTCCACTCCCCCTGGAACACATCTTCATTTGCATGTGGAGTGTATTCAGCGCATCTCTCCCAGCATCTCATTTATTATAGTGCTCAGCACATGTTGGGACTTGCTTTCAAAAGCCAGCTGCACTCAAAGACAGTGTTTCATTTCTTGACACCATTAATTGGGTTATGAGTCAGAGCTCTAATGAAGACAGGTTATCGTGTCTCCCTGCAACTGTCTTGGGAGAGAAGCAAAACCCACTGAGGGAGGGGATTTAGTCAGCCTTGCATTGTTTATCAGGCACTCGGGGTCACTAGATAAATGGTCAAACCCATCAGATGCTTTTGTGGGCAACTTTATAATGATTCTGTGGCCTCAAATGGATCTTGGATGTCCCTGAAACCTTAACCCTGAGAAACCTTGTTAACAAACGGAGGAGTGAAATGAAGAGGAGAAATGCTAGCAGACAGGAATAGATCAAATGATGCAGTCTAAGTAGACTAAATGAACAGAGCATTTTAAAAGCCTCTAATTGCTTTACCTCTACCAGCACATGGTCTATTTCAAGTTACTGTAAAGTAAATGGCAGTACTGCTCCAAACTTACACTAATGATAGATGAACCTGACATCGTTTGGATGTGCAATTCAGAAAATTTCAAAATCTTCTCTTATTTAATTTTGTTTAAATGATAAAAGATGGCATAGAATCACAAATTTCAGCAAGAAATTACTGTAGACAAGAATGATTATAATGCCCCCAGCATAGCCAAGGTGATAGATGATATCAAGGCCTCTGGTCACAACTGTGCAGAAAAAGTAGTATCTGTCATGGTACAGCCATGATTAAGTAACAGGTTCCCACCAATCCAGTCTTCTTGCTGAGAAAGAAAGTACCTGTATTTGAGTGATGCTTCCAGCAGTTATTATATAACTTCCACAGTCCAATAAGCAGGATATAACAGCATGTAACTATTTGAGCATGTGGCAGGTCTACTGTCAAGTGGTCACATCAACTGCTAGCCCATGTCCTCTGAACAACAAAGCAATGTGGTGATATTGGTGGAACAACAAATGGAAGGGACTATGATATGGTTTTCTGAGTTACCAATCAGGAGAGATGTGACTTTCCCAGTGATCCAATCCCAAGAGGACCATCAGTGCAATCCTAAACAGAGTTATACACTTCTGAATTTTCTGAAGTCAAAGGACTTAGAAGAGTGTAACTTTGCCTAGGACAGCACTATAAGAAACAGACTATCAGCATACTATTTTATCTGGCCAAGTGCCTTAAAGCATTCTCTAGGGTGATGAACACAACCATTTTGAAGTGGCAAGCTGTAGTTTGAATCATTTGACTTTTTTCCTGTCTGGGCTTCTGATGAATTAGCACCACTGAAAGCAAGTTGATAAAAGAGTGGATTCTATCTATGGCTCTCACACACACGGATATATCTGCTTGAGAAATTTAGTATGTACATGCCAATTAATCCATAATTTGGTGGATTCGTCTATTTAATCAAAACAAATAAATGGAAGATTTTAATATGTTTCCATTGGCGTATGGCAAAAAGGAGAAGTTGTTTTTTGTCCTCCTGAAGAAACAAAATATGCAGTGCTCATACTATGGTGGCTAGCTACTAACTGGTTCTACATCATGGGCCTCTGCCTCAGTGGTAGTGCATGTGCTTTGCAGGCCAAATGTCCCAGGTCCAGTCCCAGGCATCTTAAGTTAAAAGGGTCAGGTATCGGGTGATTTACAAGACAAGAGACCTCACAAACCTGCTACCAGTTGGAGTCAACAGTACTGACCTTGACAGACCAATTGTCTGACACAGTAAGGCAGCTTCAAATATATGTATAATGTGGACAGGAAGAAAACAGGATGGTTTAGGAACATTAGTGGTATACAGGGCTGCTGCTTCAGATGAGAAATCTTTTTGACCACCACTGTCAACTCCTAGCTAATAAGATTTGAGGGGCTATCTTTCCATCCCAAGAATTTTACAACTGAAGCCCCTGTTCCATCGAATGCAGTAGGTTATGAGGGTAAAAGCAATTAGGAATGTGTATTCCTATGAATCCAAATAATCCTATGAATCAAATAATCATTAATGTTATTATAATGATCATGAATTTAAATATTAACAACATTCATTATTGTTTGTTAGGCAACAACTGGATTTCTTCATTATCTCATCATTATTCTGGCACCTTGCTATCTGGTTCAGAGCTCATGGAGGCCAGAGAGAAGGGATGTGAAGAGAAGGGATGAGATAGGACACTGGACTAGGTGGACCATTGATCTGATCTGTCAGACCTCTCTCTCTCTCTCTCTCTCTCTCTCTCTCTCTCTCTCTCTCTCTCTCTCTCTTTTTTTTTTCTCGCCACCACACACTGTCTTATGTGTCACCTCTTTTTGCTGTCAAGCCACTGCTGACTTATGGTAACCCCATAGGCCAGGATTTCAAGGCAAGAGACACTCAAAGGTAGTGTGCCAATGCCTTCCTCTGCATCATGACCCTGGACTTCCTTAGTGATCTCTCATCCAAATACTAGCCAGGACTGACCCTGCTTAGCTTCCAAGATCTGACAAGATTGGGTTAGCCTAGGCTAACGAGGTCAGGTCTCTTATGTTCTTAAGAGAGGCTATAACTTCAGAGGAGGGCTTTTCTCCTCATCAGCTCTGCCACTTATATTTCTGTTTGTGAGGGATGGACACACTGCCATTGCTAGACCGGCAAGACAATGGCTTGTAAGGCAGAGAATCATTCTCCTCTCTCCGCCTTTTCCAGCACTTCAAATCCTGAAAATTTAGCTTCAAGATGCCTAATGTTTATAGTAAACTAGCCTGTTACCGTGCTTCACTACGGTATTTAAGTTCCGTAAATCAAGTTATAATACGAAAGATGTGAAATTTGAAATGTGACATTTGTTGTAGGAATTCTAACAGAGAAGATTGTAGTGTAAGAAATGAAGTGAGACATGCGTACTTTTTCTCTCTCTACTAAAGGACCTCTTTCTAGACCACATTGGTGGTTCTACCCTCAGGTGCTAGGATCACCAGGCTGCTTGATGAGCTCACTCTGGAGCAGGCCACATAGAACTGTCCATTTTAGAAGCAGTCGTCTGTTAAGTCAACTCCTACTACCTTTCATGAGAGTGATGGCCTCTACTTGTGTTCCTGGATTGTTTTGCTCATATGGAGACTGTGCTGTTCTGAGCACCTCAGGGTAATCTTGCTGGTACTTGGCCTGTGCAGCTCAGTGCACTGCAGGAGTACTATGTGCAAATGTCTTTGCCACATTCCTATGTTGCCTCGTCCTTGAAGCATTGGTGTATCTGGCTCGATGTTTGCCAGGAGATTTCTTGGGGGCAGTAAGAGGTGAGAAGTGTGAGGGGGAGTTGGTGTGAGGGAGTGGTGATGTAGTGGATATTTCTTCAGGTTCATGAGGGAGGCATGCATCGAAATGGTTCCTCGAAATGTCCTTTACATTTGATGCACAAGTATCCATGAAGCAGCTGCCTGTCCAGTGTAGGAGGGGGAGGAGTATTAGAAACCACTGTGGAGGCAGGGCTGGCAGGATCACTAAGGCATTACTGCTGGGGCATGCTCCCTCGTGGCTTTAAGCACCCTGCAACCCCTGCTGCACCTGACAGACAACCGCCTGTTAGGGGTAGGAGGTGGGAGGAGTGTGTTGGAAGCCACCCCACCTCCTATCCTACACCTGACAAGCAGCTGCCTGTCCAGTGTAGGAGGGGGAGGGGGAGTAGTATTAGAAGCCACTGTGGAGGTGGGGCTGCACCTGACAGACGCCTGTTAGGTGTAGGAGATGGGGGGAGTGTGTTGGAAGCCATCAGAGAGGCTGGGCCAGTAGCTTTGCTTCACCTCACAGGTGGTTCTTGGCCACTCCTGATTTCCTCAACTATCATTAGCTCTCTGCAGTCCCCTGTAACTGTTGGGGTTTTTTTACCTCTGAACACTGAGCTCTGCAGCTGACTAATCAGAGAGTGGGAGGTGCAGAGAGGCAGCTGCCTGGCAGCCACATAGGAATCAATGGGGGAGAACATTCCCCCCTTTTGACCCTCTTAGGGGTCGAATTTCTAAAAACCCCTTCTTAGCGAGTACCTACGCCATGGTAGGAGTGCTCTCCCTGAATTTGGTGTTTCTAGGTCCAGCGGTTTGACCTGGGCATTGATTTTACGGTGAGGGGACTTTCTTTTATATATGTAGATGTAGTTCCAACGTTCACTCAGACATGGACTTCAGATATGTCAGAAAGAACATTGGAACATTAAAAAAGCAAAAATGAATGAAGTTTTTAAAAATCAAAACAAAATGGACCACAGCTGCAATTGGGAGATGCTGTCACAATGAAAGAAATTTTGACCCACCGCTTTGCCGACATTGGAATATGAGAGACTGCCTTACAGTGGCTCTCCTCCTTCCTTCCTGTATAGTTGGGGACAGAGAGTGGCTCTTGGAGAGGAATTGCCCCAGCAACACCCACTAATATGTGGTATGCCGCAGGGGGCTATCTTCTCCTTGATGCTATTTAATATCTATATGCACCCCCTCACCCAGTTGGTCCAGAGGTAGGGGCTGGGTTGTCATCAATATGCTGATGATATCCAGCTCTATCTGATGATGGATGGCCGACTGGACTCCACTCCGGAGGTACTGAACAAGGCACTATAGGCTGTGACTGGTTGGTTTCAATAGAGCCGACTGAAACTGAATCCAGCAAAGACGGAGGTCCTGTATCTGATCTGTGGGCGCTTGGGATCAGGAATCCCAACCCTTGATGAGACACCATTGGTGCCATCACCAAGGGTGAAGACCTTATGAGTGATCTTGGATGCCTTCCTTTCTATGGAGGACCAAGTTGTCACCATTTCTTGATCACCCTTTTATCATCTCTGGTTCCCTATCTCACTTCCCAGGACTTGGCTACAGTGACCCATGCAATGGTCACTACTAGAATGGATTATTTTAACTCACTCTATGCAGGGCTGTCCTTTGGCCAGATCCAAAAACTGCAGCTAGTGCAGAATGCAGCATCACAGATAATGGTGACGTCTGTGTGGGCGCGCTTCAGCCCATGCTGCACCAACTGCACTGCCTGCCAATAGAATACTGGATCCAGTTCAAGGTTTTGGTGCTAATCTTCAAAGCCCTATGTGGTCATGGAACCGAATACCTTTGGGACCATCTCTCCCCATGTGTGCCCTGCAGAGCCTTACGCTCTAGTGAGCAACATCTTCTAGCTGTCCCCGGCCCGAAGGACATCTGATTAGCCTCAGTCAAAAAGGTTTTGGCCCTAGCCCCTGCCTGGTGGAACAAGCTCCCACTTGAGATCAGCGCCCTGCAGGACTTGTTACAACTCTGCAGGGCCTGTAAAACGGAGTTGGTCTGCTGAGCTTTTGGTTGAGGCACCAGGCATCCAAATCCATTTTGGCCTTGCTCTGCTGACTGCGCTGATTCTTTTAATTTAGCAAGCTAACCAACTGCAGCACTGAAACGTTCTTATCTAAGCGTGTTAATAAAGCTAGCTTACTTTGGCTCCTGTACAACTGATTTCAGTGTTAGTTTTATTCTTAATTTCTACTTATAGTCAAATTCTTATTCATTGTCATTTTAGTCACAATCTCTTTGTGACTCTGTAACCCACCCTGAGCCCACTTGCGGGGAGGGCAGGATAGAAATCGAAAAAATAATAATAAAAAATTAATTAAAATGGAACCCTTGGACTGCTGCCATCCCATCCCAGGCAGGTGCCTATGCATTCCATTGCATGAGGCCACCTCTGGTGCGATATCATACTGGCTAAGAGTGCCAAGGGACTAGAGGAAGCAAACAGATACTAGTTAGATCAAGTGTCCATGAAGCAAGACAGCCAATGGCAGTTAAATAGCTATAACACATTTCTCAACTTATACGATACAGATAAAAATAGCAACAAGATTTAATTTTTTGCTTGTACAGGAATCTAATTTTGTACTAAAGCCACTGTACACATTCATGAAAAATTCAACAGCAAATTTACTGCCCTCCTTAACAGTACAATTTGAGGTTGAAAATGGAGACATGCTGGCATGCTCCATGATACATTTGCATGGATACCGGAATGGAGAAGGGGCAGTCTCGTCTTCAACACTCCTCTGCTTCCTCCCCCAGTAACTGCTCATTGCTCTGATGCACAACAATGATTACACAGCTGAAGCAGTCACAATTCATCCAACTTTAAAGATGGGCAATTCAGACTGATTTGCGGCCAGCTCATGCATTCGTGCATCTGGATTTAGGAGGCAGAGATACTAAGGGGGCGGGCGGGTGAGGAGAGCATCAGATTTACACCTTTCTCTATTATGAAAGTGGGAAATATCTTTATTTCATAGATATCTGTTCCAAAAGATTGTTGGGCCTCTACAAGTGTGTTCCTAATAATTTTCATTCTGTCCTGCCATTGGAGAACAGCCAGCCTGGTGCTACCCAAGCACTATTTTCCTGTTTCCATTGCAACCGCTGTCCTTGGAGAGACAAATTAAATCCTCAGTTAAGTGGTGATTTGCAGCAAAAGTGGTTTAGATTAACTTGATGGCATCTAGCTTGATCCAAACTTAAGTGTTTCTAGGCTCACTTACCCTGGCCAAAAATCACAGTGTTCTGCACTGAGATTAACACTCTTTGACACAGCAAACAAGCACACCATGTAACATTTAAGGGAATAAACTTGAAAGTGAAAAGAGACCAAAAAGCATAATTACCCAAGGCAAACTGCTTTGTTCATTCAGTGATTACAGTGGCTTTAAAGGCTTATAATTTATCACGGTATAGAACAATTTAAATCCCAGTTGTGTTCAGCTGTGCAACTGAAGCATTTCCCCCCTTCCCCCCTCCCCTTTGACAGGCTATTCTCTTAATATGTTGATTCAAATATGACGTATGTCTGCTGAACAACTCGCTGCATGGAAGGGAACCGAGCAACATAACAATGCCTTTACCTTTGCATTAGGTTTCAGCTCACAAATAAGCAAACAGTTTAATGATTCCAAATGGGTGTAATTTCTTTCAGGTTCAAGTATCAGTTTGCTTGTTTTGCTGCTGCTAATCACCTCTTAAACAAACAATTGCTTTATCTATGTACTGTGCCTCATTTCACTTTCAAATTATGTGTGTGTTTCGCTCCTAACAGCTTATTATGATCTATAATTAACAATTTTGCTGAAAGCTGAGCTTTGCATTGAAGAGAGACCACATGTTATCTGGGAAGCACTTGAAACAGGAGGCCTCTGGTTTAATAACGTGGCTGACAATGACAAGGTAATGAGCTTATCCTGGTTTGGCTTTCCATCTCAGAAATTCAACAGGTAGAGGGAGAACAGTCTGAAACTTTAGTGAAAGAGAGCAAATGATGGAGCAGGCTCACAGTTGAATATCTATTTGTTGAATTGGAAAGCCACTTACAATATAGAAAATATCTTCAGTATCTTATTGCTTGGACAATGGACGCACTTCCTGGAGACCCTTTTAGTTGTCCCAAACTTTCTACCACCAGGTCTCTACCATGTCTAGACTTTTCCTTTAAACTCCGCCTACCAATGACACTCTACTTTTGCCTTTGTATTCCGTATGTGATTGAACAATGAAAGGGACAACAGCTTTTATTTAGCCCAGGTAGTTAAAACATAACTTTCATGTGCAGAGGCAATATATCAAAAGCTGAGGACTAGCAGAGAAATACTATAGTTTCCATACAGGCTGGTGAGTAACCAGTTTCACTGGACAGGCTCTACTGGAATAAGAATACAACTGTAGACAGATTTTGGTCTGGATCCAGCAAAGTCGTTCACATCATGACACACTATCACTTTTTTATGAACTATTAACAAAAGTCTGTCATAAGACACAAGTTCCTCCCATTCCTGCCTTGCTTCTCTTCTTAGGCTGCAGTCAGATGTACCATTTGGTGCGGTCATGAAGTGCTCCTATTCCCTCTGTTGGTATTTGACATGGAGTTGCTCAATCACACGTCCTGTTTCACTGTGGGCTCAGCCCATCACTGCATGATCCAACGGTGTGGACAGATGGGTTTGGTCAGTTTTTTGCCTGATTTTGCACATGTGCATAAACCCATCGCTGCATGATCCAACGGTGTGGACAGACGGGTTTGTCGAATTTTTGCCTGATTTTGCACATGTGCATAAATGACAGTGCAGTTTTTTGCACATGCACTTTTCATCTTCTGGGATTTGAGTCGCTGCTGTCACAGCTTGGTGATCCTTCCACGAGCACTGTGATCTCTGTGGTTCACAGTGAGCTGTGGTCATCTAACATAGATCACTTGCTTTCCCACTCATTTTCACAGCTGGCCTGGAGATAGGGATGATTATGCAGTTATACACATATTGCTAAGCAGAAAAAAAGGGTGCAGAGTCAGGATGGCCTGAGTGCGCGCTTGAGTGATCAGACTAGGGAAAATCCATCCATGGCTCATCACCAACTGTTAGGACCTGATGGGGTGCCACTGACTGCGAAACCTTTCACAGATGTTGATGTCTGATCATGCACTCTAGATCTGTCAGGCATCAGCAGCCATTTGGATCTAAAGGCACATCTGACCGCAGCCTAAGAGGAAGTAGTCTGTCTGAGTCCCATACCATTACTAATAACCCCATTGTTTTTTTAGAGAAACTGTGGTTTGATAGCACTCTTTTCTGTACATCAGAATGGAACTTTAGCCACGGAGTCATAAGCAAACAGACAAGCAATCAAATCATACCTACAACTACTCCAATATATGCCCATTGAAATCTGTATTGTAAGTGAACCAGATGTTTGGAAATGATCTGAAAAGCTGAATCCTTTGCGAGGGTAAAAGTGTTTAAAGCCCAATGGAGTAGAAATTTGGCTAAACATTCATTTGCATATGTTCTTGTGCAATGCTTGCTGATTCTTTAGCCTGACAAGGCAGGAATTTGCAAAGAGCAGGTCTAGGCAAACATATCTGAGGGTATGCAAAAGACGTCATGTTGCAGCTGCCTCCCTGGGAATTCCTTTGTATTACCAGCTCAGTCTCCACCAACCATATAGTTGTCACTTCTAGTATTTTAACATCTCTAGCACAACACAATATACTGAACTATCATGTATTCTTCATCCTTTTACCCTATAAAACTACTTTCTCTAGGATGCTGGTGTTGCGTTGCGCGGAGACCTGGATGTCTGAGCCACCGGTTACCGTCTTGCGGGTACTACTGGATACTGCCTAAAGGGTTCCCCAGTGCCAGGGCAGGAACAAAAAGGGGGGGAGCCATGGACTTAATCAGTCGGGGAGGGAACTAGCTTCAGACCATGGGCAAGTCAGAGGGTTCTCGCACCCTCTTGACCCGTACTGGTCTCTGGCTTCTGGCCCCTTGGGCACACAGCTCCTCACCACCTCCTTCTCTCTCACACGGCCGGGTAGTTTGCTGTAGCCAGCCCAGTCTCAGTCCTCCTCAGCTAGTGCCTCTCCTCCCTTTTATTATTCCCTGGCTCCTTTCCCCACCTCCTGCCTGGCCCCGCCCTCCTGTAAAGGGCTAGACGCCATCACGCCTTGCCTCGCCCTTCCCTCTGCTTCCGGGCCCGGCATCACAGGCACACACGCCCCAGCCCTGCTTCACACAAGCCAGGGGCTGGCTCTGGCTCGTCCGGTGTTCCCTCTTCGCCGCGACCTCCTCAACGCCGCCTCCTGCCTCGGCCGTCCTCTCTGCTCCCGCGACGCCTTCCTCCTCTCCTGGGGTAAGGGATGCCGGCGCGACCGGGGCATGCCCTTTGGGCAAGCCGAGGGCTGCCTCTTCCCCCTGAGAATCTCCCTGTGGGCTGGGGAAGTCCTGCGGGGTGGGGAAGTCCCGGCCACGACTGGGACAGCTGGAAAGGACAAAACTAACCATTCAAAAGACTTGGTTTTTAGTAATAGGCAGCTCTTTGGGTCAGGATTGTTCTAGCCTTGAAAAAAGGAGGTGATGGAAAATGTTCCACCTATTTTTAGTTACTGTTCAAGGAGCAGCTCATAGTTTTCTCATCACTCTATCATGCTTGGACACCTACAGCAAGAGAGAGAGAAAAACCTGGATTATGCAGATTCTCAGCAATGCCTGGCACTCTGGCAGATCATGCAGGATTCAGTTTTAGCAAGCCAGTGTAAGAGCAAATCCAAAGATGTCTCCATATTCTAGCAGCTTCTCAAAAATGCCTGACCATGCATTGGTTGATTTGGATAGAGATCAGCTTGGGCTACTATAGGTTACTAGAATGAACTGGTTATGAAAGTAGGTCTTTCATGTAGACATTTATTCTGGTGCAGGTGGGAGATGCAACCCTTTAATCTGTACCAGTCTGAGGATCCAAAACTCTACATGGGCAGATCAAGTAGTGCTCCTGTGCAATACACAAATGGCACTCTCTGAACATGTCAATACTTAAAGCACCAAGCTTCCTGTCTGCTATCCAGAAACCTCTAAAACCTAAGCACTCAAGCCAATTTAGCCTCATTGTAGTAGAGATTTATTGAACAGAGATAATGACCTTATCAAAGTTGTCCAATGAGCTGCCATGTTTGCCAAGACTTGCATACAGGTTTCCCATACTGAGCACTCTAGACATTCAGTATTGCAGCCTTGCAGTAAAATGGCTTAATATCAATTACTTTGGATTCAGTTATTTTTGGAGTGCGTTGCGAATTAACCAACTATGTATTAAGATACTAAATTTAAAATGCAGGGAAGTGCGTACTGTCTTTAGTAAGTTACAACAATAACTAAGGATGTTATCCTGTACTAACTAGTATTTTATCCCTATTGCCATTGTATGAGATACTTTACCCCAAGCAAACCTTGTGGTTTCACAGTCTAGTGATCCAAGTGGCTCAGTGAAGTGCACCAGAGTTAATACTAGGAAATTACCAAAAAACATTACCCAATCATTGGCTGCATTCATAAGAGTTCTGTCCTTTGCACTAGAAGACTTTTTCTGATGTACAGCAGAGGAAGACAAGGAGATCGTGTGGCTGTCCAGGATACAGCTGTTTCCCATATCAGGGATGTTTTGCACATGTATAACATTCTGGGAAGATAATTAAAGTCGGGAATCATAATAACTTCTTCCATGGTCCTCTGAGGCACTATATGATATGGGAAAGCACAAAGCTTGAGAACAGTGCATACCATTGGAGTGCCTAATGATAGCTAAGGACTCTCTCTAATTTCCATAGGTATCCATAATATAGTTGTATAGAGATTTGGGTGTAAAGCCTAATTTTGCCAAAGCTTGACTGGATTACAATGGGAGACTTAATATTTTCCTCATTTTCCTTTGTCATCTGTCACAGTAACCTTCCTGATCCTATATTAAATAGAATAATTGTATATCTTATGTCAAATTATTATACATATAATGTTACTAGAAAAAACATAGTAGTAGAAGAAGAAGAAGAAGAAGAAGAAGAAGAAGAAGAAGAAGAAGAAGAAGAAGAAGAAGAAGAAGAAGAAGAAGAAGAATAGGCTGAATGAAATAAATAAAATAATAAATGTATTAAATAGAATAATTGTATATCTAATGTCAAATTATTATACATATAATGTTATTAGAAAAAACATAGTAGGTTTAATATAGTCTAATTTATATAATATCAGAGGCATATTACTGATTATATCCAAAGGTCACTTTCTGTCAGTATGAGGCCCTTGCTCTGACCTGGATGGCCCAGGCTACCCTGATCTCATCAGATCTTGGAAACTAAGTATGATTGGCCCTAGTTAGCATTTGTATGGGAGAGCACCGAGAAAGTCCAAGGTCACTAAGCAGAAGCAGACAATGGTAAATCACACTGTTACCCAATCACTCATGCATGTGTGCCCCTGTAGCTAGCAAAAATGTCCTTCTGCCAGCAAAGAGATAACATGTATTGTGGGGTATTAATTACTGAGATTGTAAACCTATGTCTACCAGGGTTGATATACAGACCAACACTCAAAAGAAATGAAGGGGACTAAGCCTCTTAAACAAGAAAATAAATTTATTAAATTAACATAAAGAGAACCAAGTTAAGTCTGGTAAATAAAAATAGAGGTGGTACAGAAAGGAAATACGTGTACAAGTGAAGTAAAAACACCTTTCCCTAACAAACTACCCACTACTAAGGGAGGAAATGAAAGGCAAGAATCAAAGACATACAAGCCTCCTTCCTGAAGACAGCTGGGCAGCTCTGGAGAAGCGCAGCAGAACGGGCTGGAAAAGCAGATAAGCCAACTGTACAGCTGAGGTAACAGAGAGGGATCCAAACCCTGCTACAAATTGGATTGGCTGAGGGATAGCTTCTTATACATTTTTTGCCAAGACTGAGGAGGGGAAAAGGTGTTCGTATAGGAACGTGGGAGGGATGAAAAGTCCATCTCTCCAAAGATAAGCTAATTTGAAAAGGGTTTTTTTTATGTGCATTGTGAAGGGCAGTTTTTCTTCTTTTGCATTTCAGGTAGAGGTATCAAGAAGAAGTGTTCCTTTAGGGAGACTGAGAGTTTAGATAGGTGTCATGCCCCGCCTCCAATCCCGGGGGACTCCCGCCGGTTGCCATCGCTTCGGCCTTTTCACAGTGGTTCTGGCAGCTGAGGCGTCTGTGCAAAAGGAGGAGGAGGAGGAGAGGAGGAGGAGATTGGATTTATACCCCACCCTTCACTTGGAGTCTCAGAGCGGCTTACAAACTCCTTTCCCTTCCCCTCCCCACAACAGACACCCTGTGAGGTGGGTGGGGCTGAGAGAACTCTTGACAGAAACTGCTCTTTTTCAAGGACAGCTGTGCCAGAGCTTGTGACTGACCCAAGGTCACATCAGCAGGTGCAAGTGGAGGAGTGGGGAATCAAACCCGGTTCTCCCAGATTAGAGTCCACGCACTTAACCACTACACCAAAAGGGGGAGAGAAGGCATCTCAGAACAACAGGGGATGGGGTTAACAGCACCCCTTTTGTCCCTCCTTCAGGCTCACTCCCTCACCTTATCCTCAACGTTCTCTCTCTCCAGCATCGGATCTCCACAGTCGCTGCTGCTCCTCCTCCCCGACTCCTTCATTTCCCCCCCTTTTATGGCCCAACCCCTCTCCCAGAACTGCCCTTCCCCATCCGTGTTTCTTCCCCTGTCCAAGCCCTGCCCCATCAAATAAGCTCAGATGCCCGCTTGGTGACATGGGCATGGCAGTGCCTAGGACCGTGGCCACCCGGGCCTCTGGACGGTCCCATTCGGCTGCTGCGGCCCTGGATCTGGCCACTGGGACATTGCCTCATTTGTCTTCCTCTGCGGCTTCCAGCCACTTGGACTCCATCTGGTTGGGTCGGGCCTCTTCTCCCGCACCCCCATGGGGCTCAATGATGCGAAGTCGGGCACATCGCAGTGGTCTCCTCAGTGGGAGGGTGACGACCTGCGTGCCTTTGTCTTGCCCCACAGCTCATTGCGTTGGGTCTTCTGTCTCGTGCTGGTCCCTCCCATGCATTGGTGTGGCTGTCTGGGGTTGGTGGCAAAGGCAAGTATTGATGACTGAATATTTTACATAATGGAGTGGGGAGGGGGAATCTTCCTGTCCAGCACTTAAGGAGGAAATGGCTTGGGCTGGCCCCTTGCTCATTGTCTTGATTATTTGGCTCATTATTATGGTCAGGTTATCAGTGAGGGAGTCCCGTAGGTCCTTGGGGAAAAGGTCCTTCCCTTGACTCCCAACAGATATGGCTTTCACATGACTAACGGAGGAGCTGATTCACATTCCTTGCACCCTCTCAGCATGATTCACTGTCATTTTGGTATCAGTTTGAACCGGAATCCATTTTTCATTGCTAGGCCCATGGTAAAATGTGCAAGTGTACAGGAGTCCTGTGGCATCAACTTCCATTAGTCTCTTGCTTTCAGTACCCTACAGGGTCACTATAAGTCAGTTGTAATTTGGCTGCATTTTACACACACACATAAGGCCCTTCCACCAGTGAATGATGGCAATTTTCATTGATTATCCCCTATCCACTACAGACCCCCTATTTTGTCTCTCATGTTGTTCCTGAGGGTTCCCCATCCCTGAGGAGCAGCATTTTGTGGAGCTCCATAAACAAGGCTCTTGCTTGATGGCTTGCTTGCTTTTCTTTTTTAGTAAATAAAGATGTTTCCTATTAATTGTTCTCCATCAGTGTAAACGGACTGAACAACCAACTTAAACATAAAAGACTTTTCAAACTATTACAGGTAGAGAAGCCAGACATTATCTGCCTTTAAGAAGGCATATTAAGATTGGACAGGAAAAGTTATTAAGAGAAATACACAGAGGAAAGAGAAGGCTTAGAGGGGACATGATCGAGTCTTCAAATATTTGAAGGGCTGTTGTGTAGATGATGGAGCAGATCTATTCTCTCTTGCTCTGGATTGCAAGTCTAGATCTAACGGGTGGAAATTACAAGGGAGTCGATAACTGGCTAAGTATCAGGAGAAACTTCCTAACTGTAAGAGTGGTTGAGCAGTGGAACAGACTGCCTCAGGAGGTGGTGGATGCTCCTTCGCTGGATGTTTTCAAGCGGAGCCTGGATGACCATCTTTTGGGTATGTTGTAGGGCTATCTTTCAGCTATGCTCCTGCAGAACGCAGGGGGTTGGACTAGATGACCTGCAAGGTCCCTTCCAACTCTAACATTTTATGATTCTATGAGGCATACCTTTCCATGCTGCAGCAGAAAATAAAACTAAAGGGATCATGATACTGTTTGACAGACAATTTCCTCTAGCAAAAGTTGCAGCTAAATGTGACTGTGGTGGGAGATATATTTTTATAAAGGGCCAGCTATATAACTGATCCTTCCAATTGGGTTGTGTTTGCTCACCCAATGAGAAACAAAAAGCATTTAATAGGCAACTACTACAAGACATAGAAGGGTAGGTAGAGGAAGAATTAATAGTTGTTCAAGATTTCAATGCTGTTCTAGATCCACTGTGGGAGTCCTTAATAGTAATACCTCTCATAAAACAATTCCAAAAGTTTGTAGAGATTGTTTGCAAGAGCAGAATTTAATAGTTTCAGATTTCTAACTCCAGAAAAGAGAGCTTACTCTCTTTATTCAATCAGGCATTCAGTGTACTCTAGAACTGATTTTTCCTTTATAGCAATCCAGACTCTGTCCAGGAAGACCAAGACTGAAATGGCGATAGGGGAGAGGGTTTCTTCACATTGTGACAGATGATCCTCCAGTGAATAGCCTGAGTCTCATAGAACCAAGAACTTCAGTAATTTGGCTTCTGAACTGTATACTTATATTACCTGGTTTTTCAAATGTAATTAAAAACATTGGTTAAAAACTCTCCCATTGATCCATTAAAACCTTAGGAAAAATTGAAGTGACTTTAAATTATTCCAGGCATTTTTTGTTTGCATTTTTTTGTTTGCTTTGTTACTAAGAGACCACAAAACTTTAATGAAAAAAAATATTTTGCAAGGACCAGTGGGAGTGTGGCTTTGCATTGGTAAGATTCTATGATAATAAAATCAATTTGTCAGAACAATTTTTCTTAAACAAGTTCATCATACTCCAAAGCCATGAATCAGTCAATAGAGATTGTTTTTCACCTGCTTTGCAGCCAGCCACTCCAGCGATTGCTAGAATTTCATATCGACAGACGATAGGATGCTTTGAAGGCTGAATTGATCTGTTAGCCTGTAGTGCTCCAAGGCAACACCGCAACAATAAAGATATATTCCCAGTGGACCTCGGGTTGGAAATCAAACAGGAGGCAAGCTGCTACATTATGCATTTGACCCTGGAGGTAATTCAAGAGGGCACACATTTCTGCTTTCATTTGAAACTACAAAAGAAGAACAGGTAGTGGAGAGCCTATTGCCTACTTTGAAACTATTTCCTCCCTTCACAAAAGAAATGCCATGTCTGTGTTTTTTTTTAATCTAGAAAAAAATCATATAATAGTTGATAGTTAGGTTTTAACCATTATTAAAGATTTGTTGTTGTTATTGTTAAATTGGAATGTGTGGTGACAAAGATGTATTTTCTGTCACAGAAGGAAAAATAATTTAGCCATAATCATTATTGGACAGTTGTACTTTCAACAATTTACCAGCACATCAGGAAAAGCTTAATTTGTATTTGTGTGCTTTTAACAGCTAATCCTAACCAAGGCTTTATTACAAGGAGTGTGTGGGGCAAATCATTCCATCACAACACAAGATTCAATGCGCAAAAGCATAAATAAAATCCAATTTGATTAGAGGTTATAACAACTTGTTTGTATATGACCAAACTAAATTATTCAAAACTAAATTATTCACAGAGATGCAATCTATGGTGTTAACATCAGCATATACTCTGTCTTACAATTCAGCATCTGATTTGAGTAGGGATGCCAACTCTGGGTTGAGAAAGTTCTGGATATTTGGGGTACAGCCTGGGGAGGGCAGGGTCTGGTAAGAGGAGGAACCATGGCAGGCTTCTGTGTCATAGAGTCCATCCTCCAAGGCAGCCATTTTCTTCAGCCATTTATGTTCTCTGTCTTATCCTTTATTTATATGGAGTTCCACCCTAACGTATCTTTAGCATTCCATTCTGGCTCATTAAGAGCTGGGGATGTCCATATATTAGTCCCATTTCATTTCAAATGAGGTTTGAGTCATGATTGGTCAGGTTGAGATGGCATTCAGCCAATGGAGAATGTGAGTGAAAAACTTATTAAGGGTCTCTGCATTCAGCCTCTCCCTCTGGTGAATAGTTTGGAATTAGCTGGTTGCCTGTTGGAAACTAGCAGGAATTTTAAAACATTATTTCCTCAGGTTGGTTTACAAGGTATATTTTCTTATCTGCTTCATATTGTTCTCATGACCTAGTATTGTAAATAGACCTGGTTTACTGGTCAGGCCAGAAGTACAATTGACAAGGGTAGATTGGGTGAATCCGTTGTAGATAGTGTTGAGTAGCAAGCACCCTAAAGCACCAAAGGATGAAACATCATTCCTAAAATTTGCTGCAGAGGAGGATGGGTCAGAAAGGGATATACTTGATGTGAGTAGCATCAACGAAAAACTTTTTTGGTTTAATTTTGAAGTTTTATTGAGGAAATGCCATTAAAATATATTCAGAACATTAATACATGGACTAACAATTATGCTACAATTGAAGTGATCTAAAATATAAAAATATAAACAATGAAATTCTTTATTGCTAGAGCAGCATGTTTACCAACTTCAATGTGGGGTCTGGAGTTCTGAGTGTTGCAATAACTTGTAACATGTGTTGTAATAACTTGGAATCCCCAGGACTTAACAGGGATATTGGTTTCTTATCACACTACATATGCTAACCTCATTCAGTCCTTACATCTGTATTCTCACGAATCTCCCAGAAGGGCTATACATCCTCTTTATTTTATTTTATTTTTATTTGAAATAGTAGATTAGAACCAGGGATATTTTTGGGCAGGAACGCACAGGAATGGAGTTCCAGCTGGCTTCCAAGTTGGCCATGGCCAGCAGGAACTCATTAGCATAATAGGCCACACCCAACAGCAGAAACTACATTAGGAGTGTGTGGCCTAACATGCAAAGGCGTTCCTGCTACATTCCGCCCTGCTACATTCAGCCACCCTGAGCCCTTTGGGGAGGCCGCAGAATAAGAAGCAGAAGGTGGGTGTGGCTGGATGAGCACACTTCTGGTAACGTGGGGGTGTGGCCTAATATGCTAATGAGCTGCTCTGTCAGGGGCGTGGCCTAATATGCTAATGCCTTCATGTTGTTAGGTGTGGTCTATTATGCTAGAGTTCCTGCTGGGCTTTTTCTACAAAAAAAAGCCCTGATTAGAACTATTTGGAATAGTAGATTATTGGAATAGTAGATTGTAATGTAATGTAATAAATAGTAGAATGTACTATAATTTGGAATGGTAGATTGGAATTGGGGACAGAGGAGATACACAACACAGCCAAACACCCCACCTCAAAGAAGAGGATGCTGTAAGGTCACCTCCATGCTTGAGAGGAGACAGATGGAGCATAATAGCAGGGTCTCAGTTAATTACTCTCAGCATCCCACAATTAAGAAGGGTACATCTGCCCATCAATCTCCGATTTTTATATATTTATTTCCTTCTCTATGTTTCCTCCTGGAATTAAACCCATACAAATGGTAACCATATAAACTAAGCTTTTTATCCTGTTTGCTCATGGAATCTGTTAAACATCTTCATTATGCTATATGCTAATTTGCTGCTCCCCCTCTGCTTATAAGTATGGACTGGTAACTTCTGTTTCTTTGTATCTGAAGAAGTGTGTGTGTACACGAAAGCTTATACTTTGAATAAAACATTGTTGGTCTTAAAGGTGCCATCAGACTCAGACTTTACTGTGCTGCTTCAGACCGACATGGCTACCCACCTGAAGCTATCAAGCCAGAGTTGTCAATCATACTGTAGGGAGAGGGGCAGAGCCACAGCCAAACATTTTATAGTGAGGAGACATGGTGACAACTAAATAGGGAAACTACAATCACCAAATCCCCATAATCCTAAACCCTTGGATTTACCATTCAGAGATTGATGATGTCATGAGTGGGAGTCCAGCAATGTTATGGGGTAATAACATCACGCTGAATACTCATATTAATAGCAGCAGCCCCAATTTATTGTGTGGGTGGAGGGGCATGCTGGCACAGTCAATAGTTCAGCAGTGAAGCACTTCGGTTTCTTTACTATTCATACTGTCACAAGTGTATCTTTACTGTAAGATAAGCAAATGAAAAGAAGGGCTGTGCTCCTCACATCAAATAGGAGTACAAAAAACTTCTCTCCCCCTTCAGTACATTTTTACAACTTTTCCCAAGGACCTCATTTATTTAAGAGTGAACTACTTGATATAACCATCATAAGTTTGTTGTGTTCCCACAATGTTCAAAATTCCCACACATCCACAGGATCCTCAGAAAGATTCATTTAATACCACAGCTGAATCATGTCTTTACTTATTCACTAAGTTGACCATCTGTAACACTGCATACTGGGTTAGGACTAGAATGGAAAACTGTTCTACTACCCAAACAGGAGTCATCTGACACAATTCCAGTTATGTTGCTTCTTGTTGATGGATTATCTCTTCTTTAACATAGGGTGATCCAATACAAAGGCAAACAAGGGACCTTCTATATTTCACCATCCAGCAGAGCTTGTTTTGATTATTTTGAGGTCTGCTCCAGGAAGGCTATGGGACATCTCAATGACTTGCTGTGCTTCATCTGTTAAGCATTTCATGGACAGAATTGTTCCTATAGACTAGGGGTTGCCAAATTGCGGCTTGGGAGTCACTTGCAGCCCTTTCACACATATTGTGCAGCTCCCAGCCAGGCAGCTGGGGAAGCGAAAGAGGGGCATGCCTCTCCAATCAGTCTTACCTTCCCCAGCCAGTGTTCCCCTCCCTGAGTAGGCATGAGGTGAGGGGAGCAGAACAAGAAAGCAACTTTAACTATAAATGCACTCTCAAAGCTCCACCCCCCACACTGGATGGCTTGGGGAAGGCATTTGTCTCTTTAAATCCCTTCTCCAAGCCAGCTGGTGTGGGGGCGAGGGGGGGCTGGAGGACACATTTAAAGTTGCTTTCTTCCCACTTCTCCCTCCCTCCCTCCCATCTCTTTGCTTTCTTTCTACTTTCTTTCTTTCTGTCTTTCTCCCCTCCCTCCCTATCTATAGTTAAATGTGTTCTCCAAGCCCAACCACACTGCCACACCAGCTGGCTGGTTTGGCTCAGAGAAGTCATTTGTCTCTTTAAATCCCTTCTCCAAGTCAAGCCAGCTGGTATGGGGGTGTTTTTTGGGAGGATGGTCGGAGAACACATTTAAAGTTAAAGTTGCTTTCTTTCCACTTCTCCTTTCTTACCACCCTTACCATTTATTTGCTTTCTTTCCACCTCTCTCATTCATCTTTCTCTCATTCTCCCTTCCTTCCTTTCTCTCTCCCTTCCTTCCTCCCCTCCCTCACCTATTTGCTTCCTTTATTTCTCTCTCTTCCTTCCTTTCCCTCCCCCTCCCTCCCTCCCCCATCTATTTACTTTTTCTGTTTCTCTCACTTTCTCTCTGTCTCTCCTTTCTTTTTACCTCTTAATTCTTTCCACTTTTCTCTTTCTCTCTTCCTTCTTCCATCCCCCTCCACATCTATTTGCTTTCTTTGTTTGTTTCTCTCTTTCACTCTCTTTCTTTCTCCTTCCTTCCTCCCCCCATTTATTTACTTTCTTTCCACCTCTCTCTCTATTTCTGTCTCTCTTTCCC
>NW_015165292.1:91639-106678 GCF_001447785.1 Gekko japonicus
CCTCTTCTCTCTCTCTCTCTCTCTCTCTCTCTCTCTCTCTCTCTCAGGAAAAATATCATTTGAAAAATAAATATAGTTATCAATCTGTTTTTACTCCTTTTATTTTTGGCAGTCACGTTTAATGTTAATCAAAAGCAAATTCGCATATATCTCCATATAGATAAAAGAGTTTTGGCGTCCCTCCTGCACACGCTCCCACAGCCTTTGGCTCTCGCACCTGCCACTCTGAAAGATCCCCTAGCTGCATTGGCTGGCTCCCTTGTCTCCGTCCTGCCTACAGAGGTGGCGAGCTGGCCGTCAGCATCTCTGGCTCACTGTGCTCTGAGCCAGCCAAGGGGACGGGTGCTCCGGCGCCCAGAGGGTCAGCAGGCCCACTGGGAGAGGCGGAGAAGAGGCACGAGAGCCCAGACATGTTCAGGTATGCCATAGTCAAGGAAGGGGCAGGGTGGCGACTGCTGCTGCGGCAGGCAGGCCCCCCTCCACCGGCAGCCCTATCAGCATCGTCTGGGGCAGCCGAGGCAGCTCTGATGCTGCTCTGTGCTGCGCCCTGCCACTGCCACCAGCACCACTACCGAACACACCGAGAGGCCTCCCTAATGTGGGCCTGCCGCCACACCAACACCCTCCTGTCCAACCCTGGCAGTGGGCACTGGGATGCAGGCGCCAGCAGAATGGCTGTGCTCTACCCGTTCCTGGGCTCAGGGGATAGGCCGCCACCGCCCCTTCTCCCAAGGGAGGGGTTTGCAGGCAGCGGCCCATTGCATTTGTCTCCGCAACGGACCTTCTTCCTAGTTTCCCCATAAAAATGTGTGTGTGATATTAGTTCATGTCTTGTGGCACTCAAATAACTAGCATTTATTCTATGTAGATCTTACATTAAGCAAGTTTTGCCACCCCTGATATATACCTCAATTTGGACACCACTGATACAGTACAATTATCCAGTTTTACTAGGGAGCCATCTTCTGCCTATTACTTGGATATTTATGTTACAGTTGAGAATGTGGATGGTATGCTTGAAGAATTTTATCCAACCACCTGCCTTCTTTGCTAATGACATCTTATGCAGGATTATGACCAGCTGGGTTGATGGAGTAATAGAGGCTTCCTTGAGGAACGGAGTGATCCTTACTGCAACTCCTAATGAAATCCTCTTTGCAATCCAAGGTTTGTCCTACTGATCTTCCCATGAAGCTCACTGGTTAACCTTTGACCATTCATTCTCTCTCAGCCTAGCCTACCTTACAGAATTGTTGTGAGGAAAAATGAAACCTCTCTCCATCCACGCACACCACCTTTAGTTCCTAAGAAAAGTGTAGGGGACATAAATATGAGGAATGAGTGAAGTGAACCATCATATACAGATTGGGTACAAATCTGCAGTCAAACAATACAGGACACTGTTTAGGTTCGCCATCGCTTTCCTCCCAAGGAGCAGGCGTCTTTTAATTTCATGGCTGCAGTCACAGTCTGCGGTGATCTGGGATCCCAGGAACGTGAAGTCTGTCACTACTTCCACGACTTCCCCTTCTATTTGCCAAGGAGTGATGGGGCAACAGGACACTGCAACGAGGTAAATAATACCTCAAACTTAACTCTTATTTATCCAGACAGTTTGCAAATGTATCATCAAATGCACCAATCACAGACTTCTCCTACTGCCTACAATTTATACAGCATGATTAATTTGTAAGCCTGGCTTTTTGCTTTCTGAAATGTGTAATGCATCTCTTTGAAACTGATGCAAACCTTCACTAAATCTCTGTACTTGCACATTCCCAGAAGAGTGCTTAACTACAAAGTCTTAGCTCCATCACAAATGTCTTTATAATATTGTTTTGTAAGTCACAGGTGCTAATTAAACACAGCTGGGCCTACATCAGCACAGCTCAACCATGACAAATAAGCCAGCAAGAAATAATCAATTATCATTCATCACTAAATCCATTTACTGATTTTAGAAGTACTAAATGGCTTGGCTCATGTGGGCTGGCAGGACTCAGACTCAGCTTCTAGATGGTTGAAGTGAATTACTCTGCAGATTTGTAATGCAGTCCTGCACATAGTCAGACAGCCTAAATCCCACTGAGTTTCAATAAGATTTAAGCAGTCATAAGAACATAAAGACAGCCCTGCTGGGTCAGACCAGTGGTCCATCTAATCCAGCATCCTGTCTCACACATTGACCAACCAGTTCATCTGGAGGGCCAACAACAGAGCATAGAGGCTCAGGCCTTCCCCTGATGTTGCCTCCTGGCTCTGGGATTCAGAGTAGGGTTGTCAGTCCCCTGGCCCAGTTGGGGGGGTCTCCAAAATCTGTGGGCTTCTCCCCACTACTGGCCAGCTGGCTGGCAGGGGGAAAACCCATCCACAAATGCCCTGGAAGTGATGTCATTGCACTACTGACATCGTGCTTTAGTTTTAGGGCAAAACTCTATGATAAATTTGGGCTCAAACCATAGAGTTTTGCCCCAAAACTAGAGCATCTGTGCAACATCGGCAGCATGATAATGTTACTCTCCTGTTCAATTCATTGGGACAGATCTTCCACTTTTTAAAAGAAGCATCTTTAGTTTTATAGCTTCCTTGACTTGCATTGTTAACCATGCAGGCCTTCTTTTAGACTTGGTAGTGCATTTCTGTAGATTACATTCTACCTGGGCTTCAATTAGTGTGGCTTTAAACAGCTTCCAAGTCTAGGGATTTAATTCTCTTGTGTTTCCCCTTCAGCTTCCTTGTTACTATTCCCCTCATTTTTTATAAGGTTCTCTCTTTTGAAATCAAATGTTACAGTTCTGGACTTTAGGAGTAACTTTCCATTGACCTGAATGCTGAACTTAATAGCATTGTGATCACTGTTCCCAACTGGTGTAACAACCTCTACATCTCTCACCAGATCTTGAGACCCACTCAGAACCAAGTCCAAGATCACCACCCCTCTGTTTGGCACTGTGACCAACTGTTCCAGTGCACAGTCAATTATGATTTCTAGGAATCTCATTTCTACAGCATGATACTTGAGCATGTTTACCAAATCAATGTTAGGGTAGTTGAAGTCTCCCAGTATAATAACATTATCTGCTTTAGTTACCTCCCTTATTTTCTCCTCCATCACAAGATCAGCCTCAAGGCTTTGACCAGATGAGCAATAGTAACCCACACTTTTAAGTAACCCTTAGGGCCCAGTATTTCCACCCCTATTGCTTTTGTTGGAGAGTTAGTTCACCTGATATTTTCTAACTAATTTGATTCTATGCCCTTTTTGATGTTGAACACAACACCAAGAACTCATCTCTCCCTGTCCTTCCTATAGAGCTTATACCCAAGAATGACTATATCCCATAGAGTTTCCCCATTTTGGCTCAGAGACTTCTAGCGTTGGCATATATGCACCAATAATGTGTTTCCCTCTCCAGTAATCCTTGCCTCCCTCTGACCCTTGGTCACCACACATAGCTCTCAGTCACCATTGTGCCCTCACTCCCAAGTTCTATTATGCTCCTATCAATATTACCATGAATGTTTATGCAATCACCCCCAGCTTCTGTCACCTTTCTCCACGGGATTAGTTTAAAAGCTGTTCTGCCACCTTTTTGATATTAACTGACAGCAGCCTGATTCCATTTTGGTTCATGTGAAGCCAGTCTCTTTTGTACAGGTTTGGCTTGTCTCAAAAAAGTTTCCTAATAGCTAATAAATTTACACCCTTCCTCCCAGCACCACTTTATCATCCACACATTGAGACCCCTGATCTGTGCCTGTCTAGCCAGCCCTGTGTGTGGAACCAGCAGCACTTCTGGGAATGCTACCTTTGAGCTCCTGGCCTTTAACGTTTTGCCTGGTAACCTAATTTTTTCCTCCAGGACCACATGACTACATTTCCCAACGTCATTGGTGCCATTGTGCACCATGACTGCTGACTCCTCCTCAGCACTATCAACCTATCTAGACAGAGTGTGATGTCCACAACCTTCACACTAAGCAGGCAAGCCACCATTCGGTCAAAATGCCTGTCACAGACCCCTCTCTCTATATTCCTAATGATCGAATCACCCACTACCAGAAGCCCACCTCCCCCAGCTCCCAGGGGTATCCTCGGTATGTGCAGGATTGTAGCTTTCATGTAAAACCTAGTAATTTTCCAGACTGGGGCAGAAGACTCATGATAATTTAAACAATATAATTTCTGCATATTTTCTCCCAAGTAAGTCCCACTGTGTTCAATGAGACTTACTCCCAGGTAAGTGTGCACAGAACCACAGTTTAGGAAGTAAATACAGATAAAGAAATAGGCTGTTATGTGGATACTGTGTATGGCATTGCTTGGGATCCTCCCACAGAAGATGCAAAAGATATAAGATATAAGATGAAGACAAAGATGGATAGGTGTATTTGTTGAGATCTAGTCAGTGTTGTGCTACAAGCCCTGCTGGGGGTGAAGACCAATAGGCCAGAGAGTGAAGACCACAGAAAATGCCCAGTCTAACTCAGTCAGAACTATAGTTCAAAACACAGGATGGGGGGGGGGGGTCAAACAAATACTTTAAGAAAGTGACCAAGCCTCAAACAGATCAGTTTGTATATATGCAGTCAACACACCCCTATGTGGCTTACTATTTCATGCCCTCCTATGCATCTATAAATATGTGTTTGGTCTCTACCCCTTCCTTGAACAAAGTTTGAGTTCAGTGGCATTTTTATGACCAACAAAGTTTTATCCACGGTATAAGCTTTCATGTGCAAGCACACTTCTTGAAGATTTTCTGAGACTTGGCTATAGGGCAGGCTGTAAATTGTTGGAAATCTGATCACCAAAATCTCTTCATTCCACCTTTTCTAAAATACATTCTACAAGGAGAAAGCGGTAAATTGTGGTTATTTTGGAGTGAAGAAAAACTGGTGATTCAGCTACTAGAAGACATTTTTCCAGGTCATCTATGTTTTTCGATAACACTTTTGCACATTTGGTTTGGAGCAAATCCAGAACTGCTTCTGACTGGCTTTTTAATTCCTTAGTATCCAATTCTGAGATATCATCCAAAGAAAGTAGGCTCTCATCTAAAATAATATGTTTACTGCACTATACAGCCTCTTCTAATCAGAATCTTGGTATATTATAGAATTTGATTCAACATTCAATAGTGTAAGTGACAGGTATCCTTCATTTTTGTCTCTTTCATTAGTTATTCTGTCAGCTGGTAACATTTCATCTTACCTAGTAGTGATAGCAATGTCATAGGGTGAGGTCAGATGAGCAGGTTGCTGCAGAAGAATATCAGCTCTTTTTCTAAGTACACTGCACATGCACAGAAGTGGACAAGCACAGATGTGCTCCTGTCAGGAAGTTCAGTCAGTCCCTGATCGTTCCGAGAACTCCTTCATCCTGACACATCTGGATGGCCCCCCTAGATATCACCCCACTGTCCGAGGTGGCCAATTGCAGACCCGTCCACATTTAGTCCATGACCAGGGAATCGGATGATAAGCATTCTGGCACTCTCCCACTTGGCATTAAAGTTTGCTTGCAGCATCTCGACGTTCCCCTGTCCCTGCTTCCTCACCCAAACATCAGGCTTTGCATGTGCGCATGTGCTTCCATGCAGGAGTGCCACAGGCAGCCAATGGGGGCGCTGAATCACACTTTGGAGTGGGGTTAGAGGAAAAAATAAAGGGACATGCTGGAAACAGAGAGGAATGATCACACTGCTCATGCATTTCCATGGTACACCTGGGTGATTAGATGACTGGAAGCACACTGAGGTGGCTGCCAGAATGGGAGTCGTTTTAGCACGAGGTAGGGATGACTGGGGCACGGGAGCCAGATGTGCATGTTCGATCGTGCCCATTTGATTGGGAGAGGATGCTGGGCCACACTGCTCACATGATTGCACCCATAGTTTCTCTATACCACTTCACTTTATTCTTGCCATTCTCTTCCATTTGCAATTTCCCTTATATGTTTTAATAAAAGGCCAGCTAATAATGATTGAGTCACATTTAATCTAGAAAGAATTTATTCAAAAAATGTGTGGCATCTTCAGACTACAAACAATCCCTACAGTCTCACATACTATTTTACTGAATTACTGGAGAGTTAGCTAATAAATTTTATGGGACAACAAATTTGTGATAACACTACAGAACTACAACTTTGCAATATTTGTTCTGAGACATCTCTGAAGAAATCAAAGCACACTGCTCACTTTACACAACAGTTACTGACACCAAATTCTTCCCTCTTCCCTACTTACTCTACAGATCCAATTGATTTTGATGCGCTTAGCTGGAGTAAGCCTGCATACATTTGTACTGTGAGTCTCCTTGGCTTCAGTAAGTGCTAAACTTTGTTCATGAAAAGGGCCGTTATGGAGGCAGAAGCCACAAAGTGAAGATGACTCCTTATCACATTAGTGTGTCGCTCGAGCCTGCAACTCAGCATTGTGCTGGGTCCTAGCAAAACAGCAGAGCAGACCCTTTTCTCTGCCAGCCCTTACTCAATCCAGCCTTTCCAGCAGATCCCCGTGCCAACCCTCGGATGATTAATCTTAAAGACACTATTATTGTTTCACAGGCTTCTTCAACTGCCAAAAATGAGAAGTTATTTATTTCCAAAGATAATCTGAGAAAGGCATGATGCAAATGTGCATATTTTAGTACCTCTTTATTGCTACTGTTTTATGTTAAGAACAATCTACCTTTCCATAATGAATAACTTTGTGCAGCTCAAAAGGCTACATATTCATGCACCAGCAAAGTGCGGACTAATAAAATTTGGCATATTGCTAGTTCCTCTGTCTGAATCTTGAGACCTAATTGATAGTTTCTGATCACACAACTCCTTGAAATCTTATGTATTGCCTATGTGCAAATAAGGATTAATATAGCATTGGTCATTGCTTAAAATGTTTAAGACAGAAAGGGGCTTCTCAATATACAGAATGTTAGCAATAGTTCTTGCTCTATTTGTGATTTCTATAAGGAATGGGCTGAAAGCCCTAGGGTTTATATCACACTAACCATCTGCAAAGCTAGAAATTACTGAAAAGCCTCTGACTTCCATCAGTTTCCATCTGATATAGCTAGCTGTGTGGATTCTTTCTATAAAGAAAAGCTATGGCTTGTGTCCATCAATCACATTTAGATCAATAGAAAAAGAATCATAAAAAGCAGGTTCAGCAGATACCACTGAAAGGACCTCCCGCCAAGCAGTATAAGCAGGGAAGCTACAGCAGGCTTCTGTGCCTTAACAGCTATATGGCAGGAAGAACTCCAGCAGATACAGCTGTTCCTTCACTCTGATGGCAAAAGCTTTATCAGTAGACATGCACTATACCTCAGAGCTCTTAAAAGAACAAAAGCCTGTTCTGCAAGAATTCACATGAACCTACACAAGAACACACATTCCTAGGGATGATGCTGTACCTGTGGGGTATTCCTTTGCTCAAAACCCACATCTCCTTTCTAACCCTGAGCTCATAAATAAGGCACATTAATTTTGGAACCGGCCATTTCTTTTAACTCTCCTAAAAGCTTGGATGAGTTAGCCAGAACATTTCCATAAACTATTGATAGTTTTCACCTTGCTAATTTTTGTCTTAACAACTTTCTCTAATACCTTTATCTTCCTGGTAGACTGCTGTTAATACTCAGGTGAACTCGCTCTTCCAAAAATGTTACCCTGTATTCAAAGAAAAGTTACAATTTGTAGTCTTCTCTGTGTTGTAACTGGTGCTGCTTGAATCAAAGATGTAGCGAAAGCTTAAAAAAATCAGTAACCATTAAATTTTTCTTGATATTTTAGCAAGTGTCCACCTGCTACAGTCTATACTTGAGTTTTCAAAGGCAGGGTAGTCCTCTGTTCCTGCTATGTTTTAATATTTACTTCAGAATAAAGATGATTTTAAAAAAATACCAATGTCAAAAGGATCTCAAGGAAATCATCAGCAACCAAGTCCATTCTTGCCAATAAATGAATTATTTTACTAGGACAACATTTCTTGTCTCAAGACAATCCTGAGGTGGGCCACCATTATTTTACTTGTGGTCTGATGTCTTGTTCTGATTAAAACCTAAGATTAACTGCTATAGCTTCAGTTCAAAGCCTGAGATTAAGTGCTATAGCTTCATTCTCCCTTTTCAAAGCTATGGAAAAATCGGGGTGCATGGGAAAAAAAGAAAGCATAATTGGTGTGAAAGGGAATAATCCTGAGGTATCTGTCTCAGAAGAGATGCTCAGTTGTTCATTGTGGACTGTCAGCATATCCTTAAGACATTAACTATTGATCTCAGAACTGCAACTGAGCTTCTGGCCATGGGAAAATCACCTTAACAATCCATCTTGGCTGATTAGAATCTGATTTCATAAAGGCTGAAAAGAAAGTTCTGGAAAAATGTCTGACAGTTATTTGGCTTTATACTGAGAGTGGCTATACTGAAGTGTTGTATTTTGGCCCATTAAGCATCCACACACACACACTTTTTTTTTTTAATTTTCAAGGCTTTCAGTAACCTGGGCAACAACAATGTTCCCCCCACAGGAAATGAACAAGACATAAACCAGTAGGCCTGAATTAGCCCTACTGGATCTAAAAGAATGTCCTCTGACTCTAGTTCCTCTGTGTATGTCAGACATAGAAATGAACAGTCTGTCCAGGGAACACATTCAGCATGGACATAGCATTATTTTATACATTATATATGTGAGATGGAGACTACTTTTATTGTCTCTTACATAGTGGTCACAGTGCTACCACACATCTTTATGTAGTGGCTCACCATACAGATCAGGCCATTTGTACCACAGCATTGCAAATCATAAAGAGGCTTTGTGGTGGCATGGTGAATTGTGATTAACTCTGCAGCCTATATCACATGGATCTTAAAACAGCTTTCATGTGGTGGCTGTAAACAGTAGACCAGCATGTAGATTTTGTGCAAATAGATGTTTGAGTGTTGAGCAGGAGGATATGAGCAGACGAAGAGTCATCATAGCAGTTGTGTTAAGGCTCGGGTACAACAAAATGGGAGAGGAACTGAGTGTATGCATTCACAGCTCTTGGATCTCAAAAATTCTCCTTGAAGTCCAAGCCAGCAAGACTAAGGCCCATTGTTTGAGCCAGTTTGGTGTAGTGGTTAAGTTTATGGACTCTAATCTGTGAGAACCGGGTTGATTCCCCACTTCTCCATTTTCAGCTGCTGGATGAACTTGGGCAAGCCATAGTTCTTTCAGAGCTGATCTTGAAATAGCAGTTTCTGTCAGAGCTCTCTCAGCCCCATCTACCTCACAGGGTGTCTGTTGTGGGGAGGGGAAGGGAAAGGGGTTTGTAAGCCGCTCTGAAACTCCGAGTGAATCTCCTCCTTCTCCTCCTCCCTCCTCCTCCTCCTTTGTAACCTGATTAGGCATCTACCTTTAAAAATATGACTGCTACACATACAATTATGTCTATAACTTGGTAAATAACACAACAGAAGTTATTATGTCTCCTCAAACACAGGGCTCTTCTGTTGGGTCCATTCACTCATGCAATGGCATACCATCCACTCAGTATATACCACGTGATGTACACACATGGGCAAACCAGTTCTTAGCATAATAAACTTTTTTTTTACTTTATTCTCAAGCCTTAGGGTTTTTGATGGAATATCCAGACTACTCCAGCTAAGAATGCAGAGAGATTATCCCATTCCCAAATCATACCAAAAATAAGACAACATTTTCTTCTCCCTCGTATAACAATTGAAACCCAAGTGAATTCCAGCCACTTCTGGACCCTTTAGGAATGTATCTCTGTCTGTCTGTCTTCTATATCTCTATCTATCAATCATCTATAACTCTATCTCTCTATCGATCTATATATGGTTGCCTGAGGCATCCAGAAACTTTGCCTGTTGAATGAATTATAGAACAGGAAGCAGATGGGCTGTGTATATGAAACAACCACTATCTGGCATGATGTGCTGTGCAATTTGGCTGCAAAGATTAAATTGAGCTATTGAATGTTTAATACACTATGCATAACAAATACAGCCACAGCCACAAAACAGCATAAATTACAGAATTGGTATGCACGCTGCCTTTCCTTGGAATCAATACACTGCCACAGCTCATAAGAGTCTGTTGTTTAATACACATAAAGAAGAGAAGAATTCTTCTATTAAAATGAGTTATCTGGGCTATTTACCAAAGGCAGTGATTTAGCAGTGGCAAAGTCTATGTAGTGCTGTTGAATGCAGATGATAATACTTCTTGTCCTTGTCGGCCTATTTCATTGCTCCTATCAGTTGCTGCTGCTGCAAGGTCCCCTGGGTACATTAGCAGTCAGCCCAGGAAGTGTGTTTAAGTAATGGACATAATGTTCACATTTGCTAGACCAGCCTTCTCCCTAATCATGAATTATTCTTCCCCAAGGCTCAATTGGAACATTACTTTAGAAGCAGAAGATTTAATCCTTTTCAGCTGATTGGAGGGAATGATTACAGTATTATTTTCTTGTACAGGCTGTCTTCAGTGAAGGTGCCTTTTTCTGTCCCCATCTTTAATAGGCAGCAATCTTTATTTCCCTGGAGGGAAATGGCAATGAATTCAAAATGGAATAAATCTTCAGGAATGCAAGGTGCTGGGGCTGTAGATCACTGCTGGTTAGTTAATTAGTTTAGTCCTTGCTTGTTTCATCTCCAAGACAGAACGCCTTGTGGCAAGCAAGGAGGAGGGTGAGGAAGAGGAAATGATCATCTAAAAAAATGTAGGTTGGGTTTTCTTTTCTTTAATGTGTTCTGGAAATTTGGTTTTTATTTGATATAATCAATAAAATAACCAGCACGTGGCTGACTCGAACCACTCCGGCTTTTCAGGATTATTCGATTTACTGAAAAGGATTACATCTCTATCCTGTGGAAACCGTTAAGAGATAGGAGGAGAAGACTGGAGAAGGCGCTTATAGACTGGCATGAATGTAATTGGAGTTGACAGACAGAGATGTATTTACACAGCCAGGCCTGCATCCTGAGAGATGGCGAGGGGACACACATATTCTTCACAGGCAGAGTATAAAGGACACCTCCGAACACCTGACCACAGAAACACAGTTTGAGTTTTTAATTATTGAGGTGGTTCAGATCAAATCTGAGGGAAGAAACCATGGAAGCAGTGTCAAAGGCTCCTGGCATTCATGATTCAAATTAAATTTCTCCCCTCCATAAAGTCATTTTTTTAATGCCCTGGAATTTTGCTTTCTGTTGGGCATTCTTTTCAAAGTAATAAATACTTTAAAAATTCTAAAGAGATTAACTATATTAGAAAGGTCTTGACAAACGGGCTGCCCTGTTTCTGATTTAAACGTGTTTCCCCTGACCCACCATCATATACTGGCTGCCTGAGATTTATTTAAAATCAAAACCAGGTCACGGTGCCTTGGCCCTGATTATAAATATATTATATTTAAAAGATGAAAACAGGGCTTTGTGAAGAGCTGGAAATCAAGAGTGCCTGAGGCTGACATTTTCAGTCTCTCCACAGTGCTGCGGAAGGGATTCAGAAAACAAACAACCTTTTCAAATGAGTTTTACAGGAAGAGTGCATTTCAGAATAATGGTAATTTATTTTGTTGCCAGAGCTAAATATGACAGAGGCACACAGTGAGAAGTGACCATGCTGAAGCATTAGAGTAGTTGTGGGGTCCAAGCTATTTAATTTGCTTTGTTCCTATTTCCAGACTTACTCCATAAGCCTAAATACATTTATTTGGGAATGAAGCCCACTGGTTTCCATGGAATTCACATCCATGTTTTATCCTGTACCATAAAAACTATGGTACAAGTACGCAAGATGTAATGGAAAAACTACTAAAGTAATCAGAGGCCTGGCACATTTTCCTCTTGAAGAAAACTGTTAGTCACTGGTGCTGTTTAATTTGTCAGAAAATGATGGAAAACCAAGGAAAACATAGTAGAAAAAATGAAGCCACTTGAATAGGATTTTAATTCTTAAAAAATGATGCATATACTAGAAGTAACTCTCCTGGCATGAATCCATGGGTACTTTTTAAGTTATTCAAAGCCCTTTACTTAAATCTCCTCCTTGGTCCTGAGTTCACCAATCAGTTGTATTGATGCTTCTGTGATAAAATTCTGGCCATCTAGTTACTGTGTGGTGCCATATATGGAATCAATGACTACAGTATTTTTCTGTCTTTCAAAATGTTAGAACAAAGGGTTATCCAACCTGATTTAGGATAAAAAAGGTTGGTAAATCTTAAATAATGAAGAATCAGCTTTATTGTCAGATTATGTTGTTATGGCCACTAGCATTGTAGGTTTTTAATAACGATTGGACAAATCGATTGGACAAATGCCAGTAACTATTATTCTCCATAGTTTAAAATGTGCCAATGATTGATGTGCCTTTGATTGATGGATGATGGGAACAAAAAGAAAAGACTACCAGCTCAACTGTACCCTGCCTATGACAGTCCCAAAGCCATCTGGCTGGCCAATGCTAGAGATGGATAGCTTGATTAGATAACTAATCTGTCAAAGTAATGCTTATGTTTCTATAAAACAGCTTTAGAGATTTATTATTGCACTTTGTTAATGTTTGTAGTATTTGTAGTAATTTAAATGAAAGAAACATTTTATTTTAATGATATTTATAAATCTATTTTTCAATTTAAAAACCTGTCCATCATGGCATACAGAATATTAAGGCTGGAATTCTGTGCGTGTAAGGGGGACAACTTTAGCTAATCCCCCCTGTAGCCAACCTCTAGCCCCAAGCTCTTCCTGAGGATCTCCCCCCATCTCCCAAAAACAGAAGCTGGGGGCATTTGGGGCTGCAGTGAGAGAAGAAAGTCATGCTTTATGAAGAAATACTTACCCCATGGAAATATTAGGTAGGATCCAAGCTTAAAATTTGTGATAGATAAAAGACAATATAAACAGCAACAAGTAAAAAAAAGATCAAATGAATATCAATTAACAGCCTTGAACAGCAAATTATAACCTGGTGCCCCCCCCCAAAAAAAAATCTCATGCACTGATTCAGCAGACTTTCTTTAGAGTAAAATTGGAGCCCCTACTATAAGGCTCCACTCTGCACCTTTAAGAGATGATCTCACAGAACATAACCAGATAGACTAGGTCAGGAGGTTGAGGCAGACTCACATATGGAATTAATATTCCAAAACTCCTGGCCTCAATTTCCATAGCATTTGAATTAGACTGCATTTGCATAATTCAAAATTACAGATTCCTTTTAATAATGAGCTCTCAATTTTAAAAACAACAGCAAGAACAACATGATGGCAAAAAAGAAGATATTTTCCAAACAGGCTATAAAGTCTGGTTATAAAATATTGAAAAGGGGATGTTCTGTCCACTACAGAAAGCTCTATGGTCCATATGTAGGGTTAGAAAGGAGACAAATCCATTACAGCTTTATTCTTTGTAGACAGCTTTGTGCCTACTGGAAGCAGTCAGGTAAAATCTCTGCTCTATTTTCTAAGAGGGAAAATGGAGGAAACATGGGTTAAATTTAGATTGTAATGTATTTTGGACATGAATATTGCTGTCTAACAACTCAGCTGCTGCTATCAGGGTGTGCTTGGATTTTTCAGCTCCAAGGTTAATTTTTCAATGCATTCCCCTATAGCCATTTTTTATTTCTCACAAAACTGTGCCTGAAAATCCCCCAAAGGGATTTGCTTGAGAGCTACGAGAATGTTTTTAAAACCCTTACACACTAAAAGGTCAGTGGAATGTCACTGAAAGGAAGAATAACGAAAACTGAAACAAAGATCATATGATGCTGGGCCTAAACCAGGGAAGAATGAGATATGCATGTCGACTAGAAGGCAAAAGTTTCTAGTACATCTTTTTATTTTCTGGTCATTCACATTGGCAGTGATATATAAAACACTGGCTGCAATATAGGTTTTTTTTAAACTCAACTGTTCTACATCTGAATAAGTTTTGAGCTGTGTTGCAAGTTTTCCTCCCCCCACCATGTATCTATATATGCAAGGTAAGCACCATAACTGCCTTCCAAGTTCAAGCCAATGATTTCCTTCTACTAAGACTTCCTTCAGCTGAGAAAGACTTCCTCCAACAGAAAGAAGCACCCAGTACCCAAAGAAAGGTCTTATATGATATTACTGTCCCCAAGCCCCAATGAATAGGTCTTTTTTTGTAGGAATCTGCATTGTCAGTCTCTGCCTCCCAAGTTATGGAACTCCATCACTCAGGAATTGAGGGTAATGCCATCTCTTCTGACCTTCCAGAGAAATTTAGTAACTTTTCTATTCCAAAAGGCCTTTGGACAGATTGACTAGTGACAGCACCATATTCCTGTTTTATCATGTTTTTAATAATGTTCTCATACTGTTTTTTAAATTGTTGTGAACCACCTTTGAAGACTCAGGCTGAGAACAGACTGGCAGTTTAAAGCGCGAGGGAGTCATGCCATTTCCCGGTCACACTGCACTGACTGATGCAGGAGCATACCAGGGAGGAGGCGCAAGGGAGCGTCCACACTGTTGGCCCGCCCCTGGCAGAGATGCAGATGTAAGTGGCTTTTTCTCACTCCGGCGACATAGGTGCATAGGCGCGCAATTATCAATGCGGCTTGTTTGCGCGGCTTTTAGCGTTCCCACTTCCGGGAAGTGGGATGGACGCGCTCTCCAGGGTTTGCTACCAATTTCACCTGGTATTTTTTAAACTCGGGAGGGAAGCATTACAAGACGAGTTGAGTATGGCTGGGGAACACCTGACAGATGTGCCTGTGTGAATGGCCCCTTTAATCCGTTTGTGAAACGTTTCTGGCACATGCCTATATCGGGGCAAACTGCCAGTCTGAACTCAACCTCAGAGTGGGATGAGAGGTCACACACTATATAACTAGCAAAACTAGCAAGACTTTCTGCATTACATAAAAGCTTTATCTGTTTCTTAGTAGAATAGAATCATTGGATACAACCTTGTATTAGGAAATGTAGGTACGACTTAACAAATGCCAAAATAAATCTACACTTATTTATATTTCATGCT
>NW_015165292.1:106711-120304 GCF_001447785.1 Gekko japonicus
GTTAGACTCAGTCAACAAATCTGTGCTCTCTGTGTTTCAATCCATGAAAGCCAAGGGCAATGCAGTCCTAGCTTTCAGATTTTTTTTTAACAATTTACAGTTTGGAAGTTCAAAGATATCTTTAAATGCTTTAGTAATTATTGCAAATTTATTATCAAATAACTGCTGTTCATTGGTTTTTAAAAACCATGAGCTTCAAACCATAGATACACAGGCAATGTCAGTGATTTCATTGTCTCCACATATATTTAAGTATATTAATGATGGTCAGTACATTCTGACATCTAAGCATTGCATGCATACAATAGCAATTTTATTTGAAAATTAATATCTTAAGTTACAGGACAATTTGTGCTGAGCAAGTAGACACCTCCTAAGGATAGAAATCTTACAGTGAATGCCATTTCTGCTTTACAAATATTGGAGACTAGACTGATACCCATGCTTCACTACGGTATTTAAGTTCCGTAAATCCAGTTATAATACTGATGATGTAAATTTTGAAATGTAACATTTGTTGTAGGAATTCTAACGGAGAAGATTGTAGTGTTAAAAAATGAAGTGAGACGTATGTACTCCTCGCCCTCTACTGAAGGACCTCTCTGTAGACCACATTGGTGGTTCTGCCCTCAGGTGCTAGAATCACTAGGCTGCTTGATGAGCTCACTCTGGAGCAGGCAACATTTAAGAAGCAGTTGTCTGTTAAATCAACACCTGCCACCTTCCACAAAAGTGATGGCCTCTCTACTTGTGTTCCTGGATTACTTTGCTCATATGGAGACTGTGCTGTTCTCTGCAGCTCAGTGCCCCACAGGAATACTATGTGCAAATGTCCTTGCCGCATTCCTAAGTTGCCTCCTCCTTATAGCGTTGGTGTATCTGACTCAACGTTTGCCAGGAGCTTTCTTGGGGGAGGGGGCACAGAGAGGTATGAGTGGGAGTTGGTGTGAGGGAGTGGTGACGTGGTGGACATTTCTTCAGGTTCATGACGGAAGCACGCATCGAAATGGCTCCTAGAATTGTCCTTTACTATCTCCCCATGAACATTCATTAACTCCTCATCTGTCCCCAGTGGCTGTAACCATCTCACCTCCTCTCCTACACCTGACAGTCAGCTGCCTATCCAGTGTAGGATGGGGAGGGGGGAGGAGTATTGGAAGCCACTGTGCAGGTGAGGCTGGCAGGATCACTAAGGCATTACTGCTGGGTCAGGCTCCCTAATGGCTTTAAGCACCCTGCAACCACTGCTGCACCTGACAGACAACAGCCTGTTAGATGTAGGAGGTGGGGAGAGTGTGTCGGAAGCCATCAGAGAGGCTGGGCCAGCAGCTTTGCTTCACCTCACAGGTTGGCCACTCCTGATTTCATCAACTGTCAATAGCTCTCTGCAGTCCCCTTTAACTGTTTTTTTTTTACCTCAGAACACTGAGCTCTGCAGCTGACCAGTCAGAGAGTGGGGGGCACAAGGTGGCAGCAGCCTGGGAGCTGCATAGGAATCAATGGGGGGAGCACATTTTACCCCTTTTGACCCACTTAGGAGTCGAATTTCTAAAAATCCCTTCTTAGTGAGCATCTACGCCATGGGTCCATGTTTTTAGGTCCAGGTCTGGGCATTGATTTTACGGTGAGGAGACTTTCTTTTATATATATAGAATATGCTTCTTTCCCCATAAACCAGGTGTCCCCCCTGTATTAGAGGACAGGAATGATAACTGAGAATCTGCTGTAACACCTGAGTTCAGAGTCTGAGACAGGTACAAATTATATTGGTACAAATTATGGGCATGCATTTTGTATTCTTGTGCTTTTCTGGGCTGGCAGACAAGGATGATGTGTACTTTCTGCCATCCCTGTCACTGGAAATTCAAAGAAAAATCCAATTAAGCTATTCTCCTAATGGAAACCCCCCATGAAACAACTCCAAATATTTTCTTTCTTGTTGGAACAAGTCTTGGTCTGCCTTTCCTTAATAGTCTGTGTGGGTTCTGTAATGCACAGCCTGTGAGGGACCATTCTGAAGAAGGGTGATCTAAGCAGGCTTCTAAGATAGACTATTACTTCTGTCCTTTGTCTCATCTTCATGGTTTTGTTTTTTTAACTCAGGGACTGACTGAGTTTTATTACAAACCATGGATGATTTGCACCTAATGCAATATATTTCTTATATTTTGCTGTTACCATAGGCAGGTACTAAGCGTGAAATAATGCTGTACTTGTATTTCTCAATTGAACTGCACTTGCAGGAAGAATTTCCTTCTAAGTCTTCCTTCAGCTCAGAGAGCTAGTTTAGTGTTGTAGTTAAGACCAGTGAACTCTAATCTGGAGAACAATTGCTGCGGTCACACGGAACATTAGCCACGCTAGAGAGACGGAAGATAGGCGGAGTTTCCAGGCGCGATCTCACCAGCATGTCTGGGAAGCGTAGCGCTCCCGTGACTCAACCGAGGTTTCCCGCCAAAGACGCGCGGCAAAAAACTAGTACCTCGGAGGTACTAATTTCCGGAAACCGCGGGGCAAGGGCATGCGCGTGATTGCGTTTTAGGTGGAATCCCATGGCATCCGACACCCGCCCATGTCCCTGCCTCATAACAGGGTGGCTAGGCACCACCTCTCCCACCTTACAGGGCTCAGGTTGGTTGGGCTCAGCACTTGTATCAGAGGACTGGCTGGCTCAGGTGTGGGTGGAAGGCTATCAGCCCACGGGAGGCATCCAGGTGCTCTTAATGGTCAGTCTTGGTCCTGCCTGTGAAGTAAGTTAAGCTGAGAGTGTATAACTAGCCCAAGAACACACAGTGATTTTCCAGGACAGAACGGGGATTTGAAATTCGAGTCTGAAACTCTAACCAGTACATCTCACTGCCTTTCATGGGGTGGTTGCTGTTGAACATTAGCAAGCAGCCAGACCTAGGTGAGTCATGCAAGTCATGTGGTAGCAGGTCACCAGGTGGTTCCTGCTGGGCCTGGTCCCATTTAGTCCTCCTTCAAAGGCCATAACAGCCATCTTGTCTGTTTACAGGTCCAATTTCTGGATTTAAGTATCCTCAGATTTGGCTGACTTGGCTACTAGAATATAGATACCAATGATGTTCTGTGTAATATAACTGATAAATTTGCCTTCTCAGGTGAATCTGATACAGGTAGTTTCCAAGAGACTTGCAGACTGGATTCTATCCATTCTCACAAGCAAGTGTAGTCTAAGGCTGCAATACCTAATTGAGGCTATGTATCACTGAACCTAGGATACTTAATTCTGCATAAATATCTATAGAATCAGGCTACAAATTATGTCTAATAATTTGGCTGAGCTATATTGAAGGGCTTTGAATGAATAGGAAAGCTGAGAGCTTTGACTTAGTAGCAGATAATCAAACTACGTGTTTCACACAAGCCCATATGTAACTGTAGCCCCATGGCCCTTTTGAAGAAGAAGAAGCAGCTTTAAGAAGGGATAATCAGAGCAGCAGGCATAGAATGGAGCCAGTACTTTCACTGTCCACCATTTCTTCATTCCAAGTATCCCTCCCCAACAAAACATCCCAAATGCATGCTTACAGTGTTCTACATGCATGCTTTTAGCTTGCAGGTAAAAAGGACACTGGGATAGAAGTGAAGAACTGGCAGGCAGCTAACGGCTTGAGTACCCAGTCCCCCCAGGGCTGCCAACTCTGACTTGGGAAATTCCTAGGGATTTGGGGACAGTACTTGGGAGGGTGGAGTCTGGGGAGTCTGGGTGGAGTCTGGGGAGGAGAGAGAGCTCAGCAGAGATGTGCTGTCATACAGCCTACCTTCTGAAGCTGACGTTTTCTTCAGGGGAACTGATCTTTTTAGTTGAGCGATTAGTTGTAATTTTGGGAAAACTTCAGGTCCCACTTTGAGGCTGGTAACCCTACCTCCACCTGATATTTCTCTGCTTTTAATTTCACTTTTCCATGGGTTTACCTAACCAAGGCCCCGGTCACACAGCAAAGTTGCCACGGGAGAGGCACGGATGGTGGGCGGATTATCCAGGCGCGATCACACCCCAACATCTGGGAAGTGGAGCGCAACTGTGGCTTACCGCCGACAATGCACCTTAAAAAACTAGTACCTCCAAGGTACTAGTAAACGTTTGCCACGGGCTGCCTCCAGATGCCCGTGGTATGATCGCGCTGGCATGCAACATTCCCCTCTGGTCCCTCGTTTACCCACCGGCGCTGAGGGAAGGTGCCGTGGTGTGCCGCTGGAGCATCTGATCACGTAATCGTGCATCAAACTGCACCGGGGCAATTAGCCACGCTTACCCCCCGCGATATCCGGCCTGTGTGACCGGGGCCATACATGTGCACATAGCATGGAATTATCCCCTAGTAGTCGAGTACTAAATCATCACTTCCTTCTCCCTGCTGTTGTTGTTGCCAAAGGGTTTTTTTTTAGAGAGAGAGAGAGAGAGAGAGAGAGAGAGAGAGAGAGAGAGAGAGAGAGAGAGAGCGAACCATGCTGGTTCAGAGACAAAAATAACTTTCTTCAGCCAAAGGAATCACAGCTACATTCTTAACCAAGCAAGCGAAGAATCTATGGATGAAGTCAGCTTGTGTCTGATGTGTCAGCAAGAGCAGTAGACTGTGGACAGTTGTGACTTGGTACCTTCATTTTTAACTATTTTGCACTCCAAAAGTAGAGTTAGCTCTCTTCTGACCTGAGAAGAGAATTAATCTACCATGGCCAATTGATTTGACTGTTGGAATGGAAATGGCCTGAGCACAGCTCTGCAAGCTTCGAACTACTGCTAATGTACAAATTACAAGGAAAGGTTGGATGGCTCCGATTGTAGAGTTTAGTGAAGACTTAAACCCAAATTTAGCAATAGCTCTCTTTCATGCAGTGTGGTATTTTCACATGATCGGCTCATTTGTCTTCTTACAAGCCAGTCTTACAAAGTTCAAAGGGCTTTTCTCCTAAATAACTGTGCATTGAATAAAACTTTGTTGCCACTGGACTCAAAATCTGTTCATAGGTTTGCAACCTTGCTTAAGTAACTGTCTTCCCTCATGTAAAATTAGCAGCCAGGAAAGATTCTTTATTTAGAATTCTTTAGAATCATTTCATACATCCATTTCTTCAACACAAAACTGTAATTGGCAGTAAGACCTTTTCCACACACTCAAGTTAACTCCTGGTTTTCTTGGCAGTCAATCCATGAGCACTGGAATCGGGTTGTTCTGCATGTCTGCCCTCCTTGTGCATTTTCATAGTTGTGGAGTCCATTTGTTTTCTTCTGCATATGGCTTAAATAATGAGGATTTTCAAGGGAGGGTGCTGTTACCATCAGTCTCATCACTGGCAGCGTTGCAGCACCACCCTTATTTTTTTAAAGGCCCTAAAATATCCATTTATCAATGGAGTGTTATGATGACAGTCTAAGCAGGTCCTCTGCTTAGTCCTTATACCAGATCATCTTGAAAAAATTAAACCAACTAGGTGTATGTTTTAAACTTTGGAGGGTGGGGAACATGGTTTTAACACACATGTATCAAGTGTAAGGGCATTTGTGTTCGGGACAGAGAATATGTGCTCAAACAACTTTCATCAAATGTTGGAATGTTTGGTTTCTTTCACATCGTCATAATGATTTGGGCCATCAGGGGTCTTTAGGAGCCTCCCATACCAAGCAGCATCTTTGAACACATATAAAAACTCCAAGGAGGATAATGAACATCTATCAAAACAAAGACAAGTGGACAGTGAAGCATTTTTAAAAGATAGAAAGATGTCTTAGAAAAGGTATCAGAAGTCAAAACAATTTCAAGTATAATGTTTCAATGCTCAATGATCTAAGAATTACTGAAGCATTGCTATGGAAATCACACAGTCCAAAAATTGGTTGAAGAAATCCACTTAATCCACTGAGAAATGCCAAATAATTACATATAATTATACAACTCCACTTAATCTATTAAAGAATCTTTCAAATTTCTTCTTTGTTTTCAGCTGCCACATATGGGACCTCAATTCTCGTCCTTAGTGTAAAGAATCACTATATTTTCTTCTGTGAGAGGTTGTCTTTTTTGTTTTGTTTTTTGGTAGCATAAACCTTTAATTGTCAAAATTTTCAACATAACAATGTCCAAATCCAAGATTCTAAAAGGCATGCTTCCTTCTAAAGACACGGTCTCCAATTATGATCCTCATCATCATCATCACCACCTATTAGTTGCTGCTTCTTAGGTCAAGTTCAAAATGGCTCATAGTTCCAAACTATATATGAATTTATGTGCAACTGCATCTACTATGTCTTTGGAGTGGGAATTAGCTCTTCTTCCTCACCTGGAGTAATCCTATGGAGTTACAGGCCATAATCCATTCCAAGGAAGGGCAGCAGATGCAGAAGTCCTAGTGAAACCATCAGCTCTGCAAAGAGGCCTGAAGTCTTACGTAATGTTCCACACTTTCTGGCATAAATTGAATCCTTCTCCCAGTATGCTACTTACTGTTCTGAGTGCTAACACAAGGGGTTTGAGCTGTGCAAACAGAGGTGAGGGTCTGTAATTGGATGTGCAAAGGGGATTTGAGCTTAGGCCTGAGAATAGATCTGTGTGTGTGTGACGGAATTAAAGGTTAGTGGAAAGCAGCAGGTTAGTAAAGAAGCTGCTGAGTCACATGACTGAGAAGGGAGGGGGCCTTTTGGCTTGGAATTCTCAGAGAGTGACAGACTAGGGTTGCCAAGTCCCCCTGGGGGGTGGGGAAACCCCTGCCCAAGAGGCCTGTTCCCCACCGGTGGGGATTGGGACACCAGGGGGGACCCCACCCCCAAAGCGCATGACGTGCCCAGCGTGAACACGTCACCCAGAGGTGATGTAATCGCATTGGGCACGTTGCGGGGGGATGCTCTATCATCCGAGGGAAAACTCTATGGTTTTCCGTCAGATTATTGTGGCCCCACCCCCAATGTGCCTGACGCGATTACATCACTTCCAGGTTATGTGATCGTGGCATGTGCGCAAAGCGCGTGTGCCAGGAGACTCCAGGAGATGTACGGGACTCCCCCCGTTATTACCAAGGTAGGACTTGGCAACCCTATGACAGATAATGGTGAACAACTGACAGTTGGGAGCTGACAGCTGGGAGCGAGAGTTGGAAGAGAAGTTAGCAGAGAGTGGTCAGCTAACTGGATAGCTCTGAGGTGGAACAAAAAACCTCTGTGGCTCTGTGGAAACAGCCTGATATCAGTTTGAGTAGAAAACTGTGGCTGAATAAAACTCTGCACTGGTACCCTCTAAAGGAAAGAGGAGAGTGAACAGAGAGTGAACAGTATAAGACCTCAGTGGTCACAAACACCAGATACATTGCTCCAAAGGAACTTGTAGAGGTGGCTATAGAAAGGGCTAAGGGTCTGGAGGAGGCTGGAAAGCTGGAAAGGTGCCCAGTTAGACTCAAAGGGTCCTGACAGATTAAGTCCAAAGGTTAGCCACAACACAGTTACTGGAGAGTGGGATCATAAATGTGTTTAGTGCACTGAAGAACATCTGTGTAAAACTGAGAGTGATAAGCCTACAATCTATGTGAAGGAAATATTATATTCTACAAGGAAACAAAATATCGTAACTAGTATATGTCTTATGAATTAATGGGGGGGGGTGCTGACAATGAATCCGATGGGACTTCACCCATCTCTAACCTTTTATAACAGTCAAAATTGGTATGAATAAGGTCAAGAAAGACTCTGGTTACTCAACCCAACTGAAGTTGTGGCATTGTGGGATGCTGTTTATGTAAGTTCCACTCCCTTCAGTCTCTGGAGGGTTGCTGGCCATCATCTGCAACCCTAATGACATTCTCATTATGAAAATTAAGCTGGGGGCTCCTCAGGTTCTCACATTCCCTTTCCCTTCTTCTCCCTTCTCTATCAGTATTTAAAATGAAACACAAAACAATCCACAGAGCATTACATGTGAACCAACATCTATAAGAACATAAGAATAGCCCTACTGGATCAGACCAGTGGTCCATTTAGTCCAGCATCTTGTCTCACACAGAGGCCAACCAGTTCCTCTGGATGGCCAACAACAGGGCACCTTCCCCTGATATTGCCTCCTGGCTATGGGATTCTGGCTTAGTGCCTCTGAATGTGGAGGCTCCCCTCAGTCACCATGGCTAGTAGCCACTGACATCAAATCCCCTTTTAAAGCTGTTTATTCCTAATGCCATCATTACATCCTCTGGCAGCGAATTTCACATTTTAATAACTCTCTGGGTAAAATAGTATTTCATTTTGTCCATCCTCAACCTACTAACCATCAGTTTCCTTGGATGCTTTTGAGTTCTAGTATTTTGGGAGAGGGAGGGAAATTTATCTTTGTCAACTCTCTCCATCTCATGCATAACTTTATAAACCTCTATCATGCCCCTTCCCCCAGTCATCTCTTTCCTAAACTGAAAAGTCCCAGACTCTTCAGCCTTTCCTCATAGGGAAGGTGCTCCAACCCTCTAATCATCTTGGTCGCCCTCCTTTTTATTTTTTTCAGCTCTGCAATGTCCTTTTTGAGATATACTCACCAGAACTGTACACAGTATTCCAAATGAGGCCGCACCATAAATCTATACAGGGGCATTACAATATCGTCTGGTCTACTCTCAATCCCTTTCCTAATAATCCCTAATATAGAGTTTGCCTTTTTCACTGTTGCTGCACACTGGGTGGACACTTTCATTGAACTATCTACTACAACCCCCAGATCTTTTTCCTTTCAGTCTCAGCAAATTCAGACCCCATTAGCCTATACTTGAAGCTGGGGTTTTCTGTCCCATTGTGCATCACTTTACACTTACCAGCACTGAACTTCATTTGCCACATTGTCACCCATTCACCCAGTTTGTGGAGGTCCTCTTGGAGCTTTTCACAGTTAGCCTTAGTTTTCACCATCCTGAATAATTTGGTGTCATCTGCGAATTTGGCCACCACACTACTCAGCCCTAGTTCCAGATTATTTATGAATAAATTAAATGGTAGTGGGTCCAATACTAATCCTTGTGAGACCCCACTGCTTACTTCCCTCCATTGTGAGAACTGTCCATTGATTCCTACTCTGCTTCCTGTCATTTAACCAGTTTTTAATCCAGAAAAGAACCTTTCCTCTTATCCTGTGATTGATAAGCTTACTGGGGAGCCTTTGGTGAGGTAACTTGTCAAAGGCCTTTTGAAAGTCCAGATATATAATGTCTGCCAGGTCACTGTTGGCTACATGCTTGTTCACTTTCTCAAGGAACTCCAAAAGGTTGTTAAGACAGGACTTCCCTTTGCAGAAGCCACACTGATTTTCCCTCAGCAAGCTTTGGCCCTCTATGTGGCTACCAATTCTATCTATGATTACAGTTTCTACTAATTTGCCTGAAACAAACGTTAGGTTGACTGGCCTGCAATTTCCTGGTTCCCCTCTGGACCCCTTTTAAAAAAATTGGAGTCACACTCGCTACTCTCCAGTCTTCTGGTACAGCAGCTGAATTTATTGATAGGTTACATATACCCTGTGCAGAATGTCATAACTGTTTTGTATGTTCAATAATGCCTCCAAGTCAAATTCAAAAATCTGTTTATTAAGAACTCAGCCAAATAGCACTTTAAACACGTTCTTACAGCTGCATTCACTCTCACTTCCTATATCCGATTTATAATCACCTCTTCCCATAACAACAATTCTCTTAAAGAGACTTACACTCACCTACATCACATTTCCCTCTTTTCTTAACCCATAATATAGTCCTTCATCCGGACAGGTGGTCATCTCATTCTTGCCTCTTTTTTTCTCAACCACTACAGCAGATGGTATATCTTTAGATTATGATGATGATAAAAATGTCTCTAGAGACATATCTAAAGGTGCCAACTAAAGACCTGGATTGACCCCATCATGATCAGGCCCAATGTCAGTTGACAGCCAGTTTGGTGTAGTGGTTAAGTGCATGGACTCTAATCTGTGTCAGTCACAGTTCCCTCAGAGCTGTTGTCTCAAGAGCAGTTCTCTCAGAGCTCTCTCAGCCCTGCCTACCTCACATGGTGTCTGTTGTAGGGAGGGGAAGGGAAAGGAGTTTGTAAGCTGCTCTGAGGCTTCGAGTGAAGGGCGGGGTATAAATCCAATCTCTTCTTCTACTCATTTTGGATTATTGGTTACGAAAAAGTAATCTGGCTCAGACCAATTTCACTCCCACTAGAATACACTGATATAAAATGGAAAGCATTCCATAAACAGCCATCCAAGAATCTATAGGTATATGGTTCTGTCTTCTCCACAATCTTAAGAGGCAAGGTAAATTTACATTCTCCCTTATGAAGGATCCCACATCTTCTTACTCTAACAAATGAACCACTTTCAAATTTAGCATCCTTAGCACCCCTACGTTTATCTGTGTAAGCCTTATACTTATCTTGCTTTTAATCCACTCTTTCTCTCAAATTAGATTTCAACAATACACCAGAACTTGCCTTTGAAAATCCAGCAACATTTAATTTAGTATGCATCTCTCTCCCATGTAATAATTATGTCAGTGATCTTGGCATTGTAGCATGTTGTGTTGTCCTATACTCTTGCAGAAAATTAGTAGTAAAAGCAGTCCCTGCCTTCCCATCCAGTTTAACTATCTGCAAGCTATCTTTCAAACTTCTATTAAATTGTTCAATTGTAGATAATACACCAATGATCTCCTATGTATAGTATTTCATTCTGCAAGAAAAGTTTTTAACTCCAAAAAAGTAAATTGGGCACCATTATCAGAGATTAACCCCTTCCCTACTGAAAACTAGTCAAAAACTTGATCACAGAAACAGAAGTAGCTTGTGACATAAATGCTATCTCTGGCCACCTACTAAAATAATCTATTAAGGTAATAGCATAACACCACTCAGTGGAGGAAGTATCAAAAGGTCCCACAATATCAATTGCAACCTTTTCCCATGCAGAATGTAGGAATGAGACTGGCTGCAATCGTGCTGAATGTGTTACCGCTGTTTTATCATGTAACTGGCAAGTGACACAAGCCTTTTGTTATAGGAAAGGTAATAGTTAAATGGCATTATTACATCTGACCCTAACAGCTGTATTAGTATACAATGCTTGAATCAAAAATAAAAGTCTCCTATCAATTGATGAATGCTTAGCTTTTACCAAAGCCTTGCCCTGAGGACAGAGTCAAAGGCAGATTTTAGATCTATAAAGGCTGCATGTAGTGAAACAGTATTATTGGACACATATTTATCTATTAGATGGAATAGAATCAAAAACGTGCCCCATAGTAAACTGTCCTTCCCTAAAACCCGCCTCTTCATCAATTAAAAGATTTCCCTGGTCCAGCCAACTCTTTAGTTTCTCAAGGAGATGGCTTGCATACAACTTGCCTATTATACTCAGCAGACTGATCAGTCTATAATTCGCTGGATCTTTCCAGCTCTAAAAAAGGGAATAATAATAGCTTTTCTCCAGGCCTTGGGGATATCCTCAGTCAAATCAATATAAGTAAAAAATGAGGCCAATAAAGTTGCCCACCAGTTGACATTTTCTATTAATAATTCTGGAAGAATAAAACCCAGGCTTGGTGCTTTGCCTTTCTTAAGCTTACCAGTCGAGGACTTGACTTTTTTAGCTGTCACAGGGGGGCAGTCTGGAAAATCCTCTTGGTTCTGAAGGAGTGATGAATGCTGGATATTAGGATATTGTTTGTAAAAAAAAAAACCCAAAAACCTCCCACTTCTCTCATGAAATAAATTAATCATATTAAGGCAATTTGGAATGTGATACTCCCCCGGCCTATCTTGAGGCTCTATGCTGCACGTTGTATTTGATATTTTATGCCAATAAAGGTATTGTATTTGTATTTGTTTGAATCAATAGGAGAGCTGTCCTTGGAAATCAATTTCCAAAATAGAGCAGAAGTCTCCTCTTTGGTAGAGTATATTATCTGATTCCATAATGCCTTCCCTTCTGCTTGTTTCTTCACTGCCAACAGTTTCTTATAATACTTTTAAAGATGTAATAGGTAGTGTGATATATTCAAAATATTTGGTCCTGTAGAATTCTTGTAGGCATAATATGCGATGTTGAGTTCTCTTTTTTGCTTTCTAGTGCATTTTAGGGATGTGTATTTGAATATTCCCAAACTGAAAATATGTATAAAACTAACTTATTGGTATTGTCCAGGATTTTTCAGGATACCAACAAATGCATCCTGAAAAATCTCAGAAATATTTGGGATTAACTGGAAAGATTGGGAGCCCATTTTGCAGGGTCCCAGGACTGGTTTTTTTCCTTGTATAGAAATATTGATTTCTAATGTCTCCTGCATTCTCCTGTTCTGTCTTTTGGTAACAGGCTGTGCCTTATTTCCTGTTACAAGCCAAATGGTCTCAATTGCATGCCATAAACCCATATTCTTCACACTTCCATGCTGGAAGCTAGGCCTACATGCCAGAAGGCACGTAGCTGATGGGGAAGGCTAGAGGGTGGGTCACCTGACTGCAGAGGGAGTTCCCAAACTGCCAGCCTATCCCCACTTGCACCCATGACAACTAAGAAATGGGCACATCCCCTGTCTACTCCTGATTGGCTGATGGCCACGGCTGGTCATGATTGAATTGGGGTTTAATTGTCTGATCCCTTGTTAAGTTGTTCTGCAAGATTTTGGGCTAATTCATCTTTCAAGTTTTTATCTATGTCTTCTGTTATAGTTTGACATCTTGATATTAATCCAGCTTTGTCCATTTCTAGATTGATTAAAGTCTCTTCCATTTTATCACTCTATTTTTAAATCTTGCAATTCCTGATTTATATCCTGAACCTTTTCTTCTAGTTTGTTTGTGTTTGTTGTCATTTTTGTTATTTCTGATTGGTTTTCAGTTATCTGTTTTTTAATTTCCTCTCTCTCTGTTTTTATCTGGTTTGAGATTTCAACCATTTTTTCCTGAATTGGTTCTATTCCTTTTTTAATTAATGCTTGTGCTATACATTCTTGAATGAGGGATTTCAGATCTTTAATAGACATTTGAGCCACATTCATTTTTAAATGGCTTGGTATTCCTGTTTGTCCAGGGGATGGTATAGAGCTTATTCTACTACCACCAAACCCTGAAGCCATATATTCTATTTTTAACCCTACTGTCTGTTATAGTACAGGTCTCTTTTACTTTAAATATACTTTAAATATCTTTAATTGTTGACCCTGGCTTTTCTATGTGATCCTGTGAGATTTTTCATTTCACTAAGTATATTTCTCTTTCCAAACCACTGTTCTACTCTAGTCTACTATATTCTTTCTATATCCCTAAGTGTCCTTCAGTGTCCTTATTCTAGTTAAGTAATTCAATTGTAGTTGAGTAATACAGTTCTTGTTCTATATTGTTATCATTAGGTTTCATTCAGTTCATATCCCTTTAGATGTCTTATTCTGTATTAATTTCACTAGGTTTCATTCAGATCATATCCCTTTAAATGTCTCTCCTTCTTCCTGTCACGGTGTGGTATATTGGTGTTACAAGTCTCTCTAATCCGTCTTCCGATAGTCTCTTCTCCACGTCACCTCCTCCTCTCCACGTCTCTTTCCATGCCTCTTCTACATATCACGTTCCTACGT
>NW_015165292.1:120333-139666 GCF_001447785.1 Gekko japonicus
TAAATATACTTTAAATATCTTTAATTGTTGACCCTGGCTTTTCTATGTGATCCTGTGAGATTTTTCATTTCACTAAGTATATGTCTCTTTCCAAACCACTGTTCTACTCTAGTCTACTATATTCTTTCTATATCCCTAAGTGTCCTTCAGTGTCCTTATTCTAGTTAAGTAATTCAATTCTAGTTGAGTAATTCAGTTCTTGTTCTATATTGTTATCATTAAGTTTCATTCAGTTCATATCCCTTTAGGTGTCTTATTCTGTATTAATTTCACTAGGTTTCATTCAGATCCTATCCCTTTAAATGTCTCTCCTTCTTCCTGTCACGGTGTGGTATATTGGTGTTACAAGTCTCTCTAATCCGTCTTCCGATAGTCTCTTCTCCACGTCACCTCCTCCTCTCCACGTCTCTTTCCATGCCTCTTCTACATATCACGTTCCTACGTTTGCATCACTTTTCCAGCCTTTCCAGTCTGGTGTAGTGGTTAAGTGCGCGGACTCTAATCTGGGAGAACCGGGTTTGATTCCCCACTCCTCCACTTGCACCTGGCTGGATGACCTTGGGCAAGCCACAGATTGTTTGGTTATTACAAACAATCTGAGCGAAGTTTATTGAACCCTTATTAGGGAGATCCCTTGGTTATCCAGACCCAGAGATAAGTAAGAAGTTTCTATCTGACTCTAATCCCCAGGTCACACTAATTTGCACCAGATTGTTGGCTACAGTTTATAGAATTTGTAAGGAACAAATAAAGAAGTAAAGCAGATGAAAGTAGAAGTAAATTAGATATATCCTGCATTTTATGTATTTTTATCACAGTTGTTTTAGATCTAAGGTTATTCTTACTTGTGTAATATTTTTATATATGTTTTAAATGTTTTATATAGGTTTTAAATTTCAACAATTGTGCTCTTAAAATAGTTTTAACTGAAATGTGCTGGTTATGTACCAAACTAAATAAACTGATACTGACACAAGCCTTAATGGCTGCTTCTACTTGAGAATCCATTCCAGATGACCAATATAAATCCTGCAATTACTGTCTAGTCCATACAGTTCCTCGATGTGTATCATGGACAAGGTGTATAAATGTAGGCTGCAACTCTTCTGGAACAAGTAGTTGATGTGTACATGGTAAAATACATCCATTTTGTAATGTAAGCTCATCAGCACTCTAAAGTAAAGCAACAACTCTGAATCAATTCCCTTTACATTATTAGGCCCTTTATTCATCAATAATCCTCTTAATTTTTGCTGGATTGGGCATGCTAAACATGTAACTGCAACTGGGATACCTGAGAGTAGTGCAACAACTTCTACATCCTCATCTGAGGATGGCAAGGGCAGGCAAGACAATCAGTTTTCCATTCCTGGCTTATATTCCATCTCATAAGTAAAAGAAAACAACCCTGCTGACCACCTAACAATTCAATTCCCTGCCTTTCCCAATCCTTTTGATGTCAACAACATTGTCAGAGGACCAGGGCTTTTTTTTGTAGAAAAAGCCTAGCAGGAACTCATTAGCATAATAGGCCACACCCAACAGTGGAAACTCATTGGCATATTGGGCCACACCCCCATGCCTTCCTTTGGCTTGTTGGGTGCCCCATGGCTGCTGGGAGCCCAGGCAAGCCCCCCCTTGAAGGGAAGGGAAGGCAGTCACCGGGAGGGGTGTCACTCTCCAGGCCTTCCCTCTGTAGCCACACACACAGAGGTTTTGGCTGTAGTGGGCATGGACAACTCTGAAGCCAGCCGGAACACCGTTCCTGTGTGTTTCTGCCCAAAAATAGCCCTACAGAGGACTACAATCAATATATAATTTAAACGCATGGCCCCACAAGCAAGTTCTCTATTTTTCTGTGCCCCCCACACACAAGTGCTTCTTTTTCAACAACAGAATATTTCCTCTCAGCCTGACTAAGTGTTCATGACACAAATGTGACCATCTATCACCTTACTCTCATGGAACTAAGTCAGAAGCATCAGTTGTCACAACTATAGGCAATGTCACATTAAATAATGCCAAAGCTGAACTATTAACAATAAAACCTTTTACAGTATCAAAACTGGCCTGTGTCATAGGTGACCATACCAAATTTACACTTCCATGTAATAACTCTCTAAGTGGTTCAATAACTGAAGCATAATTAGGAATGAACTTCACATACTACAAAGTCAACCCCCCCAAAAAGAATGCAAACTTTGTAAATCAATAGGAGAAGGTGCCTGTAAAATTGCTTCAACATGATCTAAATCAGGTTTTAACCGAGCTGAAGAGACAGTATGTCCCAAAAAGAAAGTTCCGTCTGCTTAAATTTATATTTTTCCATGTTAAATTTCAACCCAATTGTACTCAATACAGACTATAAATGTATCTCATGTTCTTCAGGGTTCCTTCCAAATATAATAATATCATTTAAATAACACTGAACTCCCTTCTGACCCCTGTATCAAGGACATCATCCTTTGAACAGCAGCAGGGGCTGAAGCCAACCAATATGGAACACGTTTAAATGGAAACAATCTGTCATGTGTAATAAATGCTGTAAGATCTCTACTCTCTTCACATAACTTGATGATATGCACATTGCAGATCAAGATTAGAAAACATTTTTGACCTTGCCAGTTCAGAAAACACTTCTTTTATATGTGGCAATGGGTGGCTATCAACCACAATAGCCTTATTTGCTTCTTTTAAAATCAACACAAAGACATATGCTTCCATCTTCCTTCGTTACCACAACTATGGGTGAAGCCCATTCAGATGAATCAACCTCTTCGATAATATCTTCTGCACCAATTTCTTAAACTGCTCCGACACAGTGGGTGCATTCAGACAGGCAGTTAATCCCACCATTGCCTACTCAAATTTGATCCCGATCTTTTAAATCCATCCTCGTATGACCAGACATCCCCTGGGGGAATTGCCTTACTGCACGCTGCTTCCGCTGCGGATTGTCTAGATGGTGTCCACTGAAGGAGACATGTGCGGTGTTTTGGGTTTTTTTTACTTTTTGTGCATGTGCATAGGCATGATATTGTGGCCTTGTTTATCCGCGCATGCACAGAATCAAGATTTTTTTTTAAATGATATCCGTTCGGGATGGTCTGGTCATCCCAAATGGGTGCCATTTTTTTAATTGCATGCTGGAACAATCAGATGGAGGCAAGTCCGCAATTGGCCTGTCGGAACTGAAAACTCCAGATTTTAACTAGTACCTTTTTAGTATAGCTCCAAAGCGTGGCCAAACGGGATGCTCATGGAAGATGGACGTTTCCCAGATGTTGATGTCTGGACATTACATTTAAATCCATGAGGCACTCGTGCCTCACGCAGATCTAAAGAGTAGTCTGAACGCACCCAGCGTCTTTCACCACAAATGGCAACCGTCGTAACTTCTGTTGCATAGGAACCACATTACACCTCACCTTTACCTTATAGATAAAATCCTTTGCACAACCAAATTCCTGTACAGAATTATCCCCACTTACAGCTGAAACTACCATCTGTGATTATTCAACATCTAATTGGAGAGCCACAATACATCCATCCACTAACATCACCTTTAGTGCAGCAAACAAATCCCTGCCAAGGATAGGAGTACCGTTAGGCAGAATATAAAATTCTATTGGTATATGCACCAAAACTCACTTCAGCAGGTAAACAACCACATAAAGTTATTTGGTTCTTTAAACTGGTTCCACCAATGGCATATTCTTAATCTCTAGCATCAGCTCAATACACTGACCCTTTCCAGAAGGGGCGGGAAATAACTTTACAGTACACACATCATTATTTTTGCTGCAGACACAGATCTACTTCCATCCACACTCAGAACATTTATATCAGGCACTTGAATTGCATGCACTTGGTGATTACTCTGTTGGCTATGACAAGCCTTAGCAAAAAGTTCCAATCTTCTTGCAAAAGTTGCATTGTGTTCCTTTCGCAGGACACTTAGGATGACTTGTAAGATGCTGTATAGAGCCACAACAAAAATAATTTTTTGTTGATTTTCTACTTTGCTGATTCCATAACTTTTCAGTATGTTCCTTCAGTTTCTTTGCCCCCTCAGACAGAAGAGTCAGAAAACCAAGGTTGGATAAAATAAGGCCACTTTATTAACATATTAAAGTAACGGCAAGGGCAAACATGAAACAGTGGCTCGGTCAAGGCCTGGTGTCGCTTTGACCCCATCCTTAACCATATAAAAGGCAAGACACCAAGGCCCCAGATTGGAGCCAACTGTAAGTCGCTTGAAAACCCAGCCAAGCCAATGATTGGGATGCACCTTCAGGAGCCCTCAAACACCACCGCATGGCCAGCACTGAGTCTCCGTTGTGGCCATCCACATAGGCAGTCTGCAAGCCTCATCCCCGGCTGCACGGCTATAGGGTTGATCCCTCTACCCCCCCAGGGGTTATTAATTGGTGCTTACGTAGCTGCTGAACTTTATTTAAACCTAATTCTGTCGTAATAAAGTGACGAACTAACCCAAGGCATCATCCCAAACCAATTCCTCAATCCACTGGCAGTAGTGCAGGGTAGGCGAAAAAGACCCCCTCCTCAATAGCCAATCAGAGAAGGGGACAAAAAATTCCTACCCGGTCCCCCAATAAACGGGGCAACTAACCTGTGCTTACACTACATACAAGGTGGGTGGGTGGGCCGAGCACGAGGCGAGCAACTGCCAGGGGTAGAGCGGAGCCAGTCTTAAAAGACTGCGCTGGCTCCGCTCCCCCTTTAGGAGCTGAGGCTGCACCGCAGCCCGACCTCCATTCCTCCTCATGAGGAGGCAAAGGCGGCCCCCAGGAGGCATGTCGTTGACTGCCTCCTATGGGGCCGAATTGTAGCAACTTCAGTCAACATTTTGTACTCCATCTCCAGTGCCCAAACTTATCATCGTAGGCCCCATTCACACGAGGGAATTTGGCCCAGAAGCAGGACGGTTTGGGGGTGGTTCAAACTGCCGCGATCACACCACAACATCTGGGAAGCGTGGTGCTTCCGTCCCCAAACCGGCCCATCCATGGGATAAGGCGCATCAAGTTGGAACCACCTACCGAGGTGGTTCATCGCCTTGGTGCGCCTCAACCCGGGAGTCTGATCACCGGCGCGTCCTTGCGCCGGCGCTTCCTGGGCTCCTAGCCAAACTGCGCATGCTCTGACATGCGCAGTTTGGCTGGCCGGCCGTCAGCTCTGTGTTTTCTCCCCGGCGTCTGATCGTGCCGGGGAGAAAACGCGGCGCAGCCAGGGGATCCGTGGGATCCCGCCGCGCCGTGTCAACTTTGACGCGGCTTTGAACAGCCACGGTTTGTGCCGCTTTTTCCCCTGCGTGTGGCAGGGGCCGTAGTTTCATTCAAAGCTGCCTTGGTTTTAATTGCTATAGTTTTCTCTGAAGAGAATCCTGGTTCTAAAAGCAGCCATTCTCTTATGCAAGACATATGTGCCTTTTCAACCAGCTGGTCTCTAATCATCTCATCAGCCAATGCTCCAAACTCACAGGGGCCAATTCAGACTCTCAAAACAGCAATATATTGTAAATTTGACTCCCCCAGCTTCTGTTCATGCTGACAAAATGTATGACAATTAGCTACCACATTAACTCTGGGCACACAAAAAAAATCTTTTCGTTTATTTATTTATTTATTTATTTGGATTTCTATCCTGCCCTCTCCACAAGCAGGCTCAGGGTGGATTCCAATGGTATAAAATACAATACAAAACCAGATTAAGAACACAATATAAAATAACACAACTCCTAAATGCCATGTAAACGCTAGTGGAGACCAGATACTTTAGTGGTTGCTGGTATCAACATTTAAAAGATTTCAAGATCTCAAGGATCCAGGCTACAGATGGCGGCCAGCCAAAGAAAGGGAGTGCCTGATGCCTCAACCAAAAGCTCAGTGGAAGAGCTCCATCTTACAGGCCCTGTGGAATTGTAATAGATCCTGCAGGACCCTGATCTAATATGGGAGCCCTGGTCAAGACAAGTTGAACGTCCCTGGGGCCGGGGACTACCAAAAGACGTTGATTAGTGGACTTTAGTGCTCTATGGGGCTCATATGGGGAGAGGCAGTCTCATATTTATCATCAGCAAGAAGAAATGTGTAAAAAATACATTGTACTTCTACTCCAAAGGAGTGAATAAGCAGTGCAAGGCTGCAGTCACACAGACTGATTTCCCACAAGCCGCTGCTCCGCCCTTGCTCTTCTTCCCCCCCCCCAGATTGTATGTGTCAATTTCCCACTACATGCTGTGCGGCCACATTTTGACCCACAGCTTCACAGGTCAAAATGCGGCCATGCAGCAAGTAGTGGGAAATTGACACATACAATTGGGGGGAAAGGAAGAGCGTGGGCAGAGCAGTGGCTTGTGGAAAATCAGTCACATTCTAAATAATCCACTTTCAATTCACTTCCAGTGCATTTTCCAACTGGATTTTACTGTGTGAACTGGCAAAATCCAGTTGGAAAGTGCATTGAAAGTGCATTGAAAGTGGATTCTTTAGCATGTGCGTGTGACTGCAGCCCAAGTTTCTCTCTTTGGACACATCTGTGCCACTAATTGCAAGCAGATAATTATCAAAAATATGAATCCATGGAGTAAAAACAATTGGAGGTTCATCTAGACTTTGTAAAAAATGTGCCAGTGGATTCAAAGGCAAGAAAGCCATCCTACCTTCCTCGCCAATTTGTTATGTATGTTCAATAATGCCTCTGAGTCAAATTCCAAAATCTGTTAAGGTCTCAGCCAAATAGTACTTAAAATACATCCCTACAGCTGCATTCACTCTTGATTCCTACATCCAACTTACATACACCTCTTCCCATAACAACAGTTTTCTTAAAGGAACATACATACGCTTACATCATAATAACCTTGATCCTGGTTTTGATGGAAGAGAAGAAATCCTAGTTACTAGTTTAGATCTAACGACAAACCATAGGTTGTCTTGAAAGCAGAAGAGGATACTCTTCCATTAATAGTTGGATACTACATTTGAGTTATGCCAAAGAACAACATAATTCTACTTTGGGTTCCAGTGGGGATTCAAAGAGACTTACATAGTTCTGTTCTCCTCTGTTTGTGTAGCCAGCCCAATGTCACCCAGCATGCTTCTATGACAGAGTGGGGATTCATACCTGGCTCTCTCAGATCCTAATCTGACACTCCAGCTACTACACCACACAACATAGAATTTCATTTTAGCTGTTGCCACACAAAGCTATAGTTTGCTACCAAGAAAGACTCTCAGTGGAGACAACTCTCATCTCTAAGGGAATCCTTGGATCCAAACTTCAGAGAGCCATTACGTATTAACAATAACATTTCCAGTTATCCATTCCTTCAGTTATAGGGAATCCTTGGATCCAAACTTCAGAGAGTTTAACAATAGCATTTCCAGTTATCCATTCCTTCAGTTATATTGACTATGTGAACTTTTAAATATTTGCATGAGATGCATACAAAGACAGCATCAATTTGAACATAATCCACTAACGGCCTGGTTCTATGAGATTATATGTGTGGTACTGCTCCAAGAGTATAGCCACTCAGCCTTCAGCCCATAAATGAGAGGAGAGGATTTGGAAGGAAAACTTTATTCCGACTCCTGTTTTGCTAAGTCATACTTCTAGCAAATTTCATAACTGAGGGAAGTCATAAAAGTGATGGAGCATGATACAACTTGAATGGCATAATTAAATGTGCATACATATCTTTCTGGACTCAGCAGTCACAGTGTTAGTAAAAGAAGGATAATAAATATCTCAGAATGATATAGCTATAAGGACAGATATAAACAAGACCTTTAAAAAATGCTTACACTGATATCCAGGACTGTTGAATAACTTTTAGACATATATCTGTGGTGGGCTACCAGGCAACAACTCACCTGGTGGGGTAGGACACACCCCTGGGCCCAGCAGCAAGACTTACTTGGGGAGAGCAGAGTGCTGCCATGATAGCCTCAGCAACAGGGCAGCTTTGGGGAAGCACAAAAGGTGTGAAGGCAGTGAGCAAGCCTGGACGGGAGAACAATGGCTCTCCTTAGCCCAGGTGAGTGGCTGTGGAGGGCAGAAAACAGAGAAGAGGAGGGTGAAGCTTAGCTCAAGAGCCAGGTCTGAAGCTGAGGCTATAAAAAGGGAGGAAAGGGGAATAAGAAGAGGCTGGCTGGAAGGAGACGGCCCGGAGCAGAATGGAAAGCCAAGTCAGCCAAGAGGAGAAGGGGGAAGAAGAAGAAGAAGCCATCACCAAGGAAAAAGAATTGTCTCAAGCAGTGTTCCCTCTAAGCTGAGTTAGTGTGAGCTAGCTCACCATTTTTTAGCCTCTGGCTCACACATTTTTGTCTCAGCTCAGGAAGGAGGGCTCCAGAGCAAATTACTTTATGCAGCGGCCAAAGAAGCTCACTCACAACTTTAATGCCAGTGGCTCACAAAGTAGATTTGTTGCTCACAGGACTCCACAGCTTAGAGGGAGCATTGGTCTCAAGGAGGTTCCTAGGCAAAGAGGCAGGCTGCAGTATTATGGTTTGGCTCCTTTATCATGTATTGTAATTCTCAGGTGGGCAAAGATCATCACACCTCCAGGTACCTGGAGCAGTTAACTGAAAATAAAACCATTGATCCCAAGAAAGCAATCAGTGACTGGGATGGGATTTTCAAGACACCATGGACCCCAGATACGATGTTCCCTTGCCCCCAAGGGGCATCACGCTATCTTTGTTTTGTGGAGGCTTTGTTTGTCTGCTTGTTTGAGTGTATGGAAGTTGGAAAAACGAGGATGTCAAGGCTGACCCATCTTCGTCTGTGAGATTTGTGGCCTAACATCATAGACTATAGAAAAAAGGCGGAGGAGGAGATTGGATTTATACCCTGCCCTTCACTCAGAGGCTCAGGACAGTTTACAATCTCCTTCCCTTCCTCTCCACACAACAGACACCCTGTGAGGTATGTGGGGCCGAGAGAGCTCTGAGAGAACTGCTCTTGAGACAACAGCTCTGAGGGAACTGTGACTGACACAAGGTCACCCAGCTGACTTATGTGGAGAAGTAGGGAATCAAACCCGGTTCTCCAGATTAAAGTCCACTGCTCTATAGAAATGCAAGCCATAGACCTCAATCCAGCCAATCACTGGGCTGTCTATGAAGAATGTTCTGTATGACAGCAACCTTTCTCCCCCTCACAAGCACATCCAGCTGAATCAGGTAAGATAATTAGCAAGGCTTGAGAAACAACTCTGGCTAGTAAACCATGGTGAGGAGGGTGGCTGACACCTGTTAATGGACCAGAGAAATGGGGGTGGGGAATGTTAACTTCCGTATGAAGATGGCTTCTCTCTTAACAGAGGAGGAGAGAAAATTGGCTTGAATTGTGGACGGAATGGGTTGGGAGCTGAGCCCTTACATTTTGCAATCCTGTAGTAAGGAAAAATGCACTAGGGTATGCAGCAAAAAAAAAAAAAAGCATTTTTCAGATCTGGATATACTGAAGCCAAAAAAAAAGTCAATAATTCCATTTTCCCAGGTTCCAATTACTGGTATGGTTTTTTGGATACAGGGTTTTTGCAGGGAAGCCGCTGGTGCCTGTCCTTTAAATAACCCCCACTTTTCAAGTCAATTGGACCAAGGGGTCCAATTCTACGGGCCCCTGAACAAGGTGCCTCCAGCCATCCTCCATAAATTCCTATGGAGTGAACAATGTAAAACCCAAGAAACCCCCCCCCCGAATGCTATTGGAAGCATTGCTAAGCCTAGCCTGCATAAAATATGAGGATCTGAAGAGAAATGTGACAATCTCAGCGTAAACAGCAAGAATTCACCACCACCCCTCTAAGCATGAACCTGACACAAACCCACTCCAACAAAGCAAGGATTTTTTTTAAAAAAACAGTAACACTTGAACCTCACAGAAGCTTACCTAAAGCAGCCTGGCAAGCCAATACCAAGCCCTGGGACACACAGAAACATGGGGTGGGGAGGAAAAAAACCAGTCCTGGGACCCTGCAAACTTTGGCTCCCAGTCTTTCCAGTTAATCCCGAATATTTCTGAGATTTTTCAGGATGCATTTGTTGGTATCCTGAAAAATTCTGGAAAATACCAATACGTTAGTTTTATACATATTTTCAGTTTGGGAATATTCAAATGCACATCCCTAAAATGCACCTTGTGCATGCTCATGGGTACTTTTTCTTCCATGAAAGACCTATTGCTGAAAACGAACTCCTGGGATAGTCTCACGTGAGGTCTTGGCACAAATTAAGCAATTAATTCCAGATATAAATTCCACAGGATTAGCCATGTGAGTCTGTTATAGCAAAATCAATAAGGAGTTTTTGCCACATTAAAGACTAACAGATTTTATTACAGTTTAAGTTTTCATAGCTACTGTCTATTCTATCATGTGTGTGAAGTGAATCCTCAGATACAGCTACACAAATCGGTAGGGAACCTGATACCAGCTCTGCCTAGTGCTCCAGCACCTCTTAAATCAGAATGACTTTCCACAAGAGACAGAAAAAATGCTTCTTCCCCCCCCCCCTTTAACATCCAATTTTATAAGTTATTCTTGAGAACTCGGAAACTGGTATACTTTTTGTGTCATTTGGGTTGGTTTAAAGGGTATAACAGGAATTTTGTTTCTGGATCTTTATACACATAGAATAGTGGTTGAAAACACCATAAAATGCAAGAGATACAGTGTAAAGACTTCTCTTGGTATTGCTCATGATAGAGATCCTACTTGATGGATTTTAAAGACTCAATATTTATTTCAAAGGCTATAATAATATGAGTTTGTTATTGTGAGGAATTATGAATTATTTGTAATTGAAACTGAGGAGGCAGGATTATAAAAGATCAAATGAATTTATTTATTTACTCCCTGAACAGAGTTTAACGCTTGTATCTGCTGTTTGGGTTGTCACAGATATGACCAGTAATATTCACAGCACCTAAATTTGAATCAGGCCTCACCAAAGTCATCCAGATCAAGATGTTACAGAAACAATGTAACCTCACAGCATTCTACTGAGGCAAACTTCTTCTTTTCCAGAGAATTACAATTGGAGGAAGGTTTAAATACAAGTTAACACAAATCCCTCAAGAGAGCTTAAATGCACTTTCAACCTTGACTAACAAGCTATTTTAGTCACCCAATGTACGACAGCTCCAACATTCAGAGTTTTTCTAATAGATGAAACCACACTGTCACACCAGTCATGTATATATATCAAGTCTACTTCTTTCAGAAGATAAACTCACTCTGTATTAAAAACACTTTTCCTCAGTAATATTAACCGAATAACCAATCTGCTCTTCCTGAGTTAGACTGCTTGCCCAATAATTCCCACAGTGGTCAGACCTTTTTCTCCCCCAGAACAACCATTGGAGTCCTCAGCTGATTCCCTCTTCCACTCAGCATTCTAGCATTCTATTCCTCCTGATTGGTTCTTGCTATAGCCCTGCACATTTAAAACTTGGTGACAGGATTGGCATATGACTCAAAAAAGGTGCACCACCAAAACGTGTGGCGGAGGCCCCAGCCTCTCTTCAAATAACAGGGGAAGGAGTGCAGGCCATCTCATGCCCCTCCTTCCCATCCATTCAACAGCAGCCCACTTGCTAAGGCCCAGCTGAGAACCGATGGGTGTCCTCCTGGCCCGGTGGGCAGCCCAAAACACCATGCTGTGGCCGCAGACGGTGGCCCTTGGTCTTGCCCCGCGGCCTTCAGCACATGTAAGAATTAACCCCATTAATAACTCAACATAACATTAAACCTTGCAATCCCACACATATCCCTTGTAGCAATGTGACTTCCAGCGACCTATCTGCTGGATCTCCCTGTTGGAATACCCCATGGCTGCAGCTGTTGAAGCCTCCCCAATCCGGAAGGAGTGGGTTCCAAAGCAGAACCCGCTCAGCCCTAACCAGGTCTGCGCTTTCCGTGTTAGGGCCCAAAATTGAAATTTAGTGAGTGGGGTGCCATCCCTATGCATAAACAGATAGCCCATGTCCCTGCCCCGCATGGCTAAATATTGGGGTAAGGTCAGCACGGGCCATAACTCAGCCTCAGAACAATGGCCCAGCTCAATTACAGCACCCTTGCCCAGTTGGCCAGCCTTCGACCGCCTGAGTGTGATCTTCACTTCGGAATCAAACATATGAATGTCCCATTGTTCAAGCGCTAGGTCAGATGGGAGCTCACCACTAACTCGCTGACCCGAAGAGCCCCAAAGAAAGCAACCAGTGACGTGGTGTGGAACAATGCCACCTCGTATCCATCAATACAAAGTGTGTGCCACTGTGCCTTGAGCCCCATCAGCACTGTTGGGGGTCAATGGCTCCCGGGTGTCTGCAACCTTGCCACCCTCCCGTGACCAGCCTTCGAGCATCTTCCTAATTCGGAAGTCACCCGTCTTCTCCTCGAACCCAGATGCTTTACTGGCATAGGCGAGAGATGACAGCTTGCCCCTAATGGAATGCGCTGACAGGCCCTTACCTCTCAGTGACACACAAAACTGCATCAAATGGGACTCTGGTATGGGCCAAACCTGCCTCAGACCAGCTTCCTACCTAGAGGACAGAAACTGCTTACCCACCCTCTTATAAGCTCTCCAGGTAGAAGGGGCAAGACCTAAACTTGTCGCCCTGTTGGCCTCAGCCCGCCAATCTGCCACACCTCTGCCGGCATCCATACCGGGAACTTGTCAGCTTCCGGAGCCAGCTGGCGGAATCTCTCCATCTATTTTCGGGAGAAAGCATCAGTGACCCCATTACTGACCCCTGGGATGTGCCTAGCTTTGAACAAAATATTACTCTGAGTGTGAAGACTCTGACCAGGGCGATGACCCTAGGAGACCTGGATGTCAGTGAGTTAATCACATGCACTGTGGACAGATTGTCACACCAGAAGTGGACAGTATGATTGGCAAGCTCTTCTGACCAAATCCACACTGCTATGGCAATCAGGAAAAATTCCAGGAAGGTGAGGTCCTTGACCCACTCTACCTGAAACCATTCCCCAGGCCAGTCCTCAGCACACCAGGGTCCATGGAAATAGACTCCAAAGCCGGAGGAGCCCGCAGCATCAGATGTGACCTGCAACTCAGCTTCGACCAGAAGGTCTTCCTGCCAAAAGGACACCCCATTGTATGAGTCCAAAAATTCCTTCCATACAAGGAGGTCATCCCTTATCCCCCTGATCTGGTCCTATGGTGTGGGAGATGGAGGCCCTTTATGGACTCACATAGTCTCCTAACAAGTGCCCGGCCAGGCGCCACAACTTTGCATGCAAAGTTGAGGTGGCCGACCAGCTGCTGCAATTCCAGCAAGGTAATCTTTTTCATCACCCTAGCCGTGTCAATCATTGTCTGCAGCGCAAGTAATTTGTCAACTGGTAATCCACATAGCTGCCCTACCATGTCAATCTCTATCCCCCGGAAAGTCAAATTTGCAGTAGGACCCTTTGTTTTTTCCTGGGCAAGAGGAACTCCCAACTCCTCTGCCAGGCCCATGAAGCTTTTCAGTAAAAATTCACACTGCCCCGTGTCTTTCCCTCCTGCCAACAGGAAGTCATCACAGTAGTGGGCAGCTGCACTGTCCTGTCCTGTAATGCAAGACCCATTCTAAAAAGGAACTGAACCTCTCGAAAGCAGCACAGGAAACTGAGCACCCCATGGGAAGGGCCCTGTCCATCTAGAATTTGCCTCCAAAAGCAAAATCCAACAACTCAAAATCAGAGACAGAAGGCTGACTTAATGACACACTTTGCCAATTCCGCCCCCTGCCCACAATGGCGCACTACCTGCATAGCCTGATCATCCAGGTCCTTTTTATCCTTCTTCTCCAATTCCCTATATAATAGGGTAAATACATCTACAAACTGTCCCTTTAGAATTTTTTCCCTGGTGGCGGTGAAGAGGTGGTGCTGCATAATGAGTTAATGGTACTATCGAATGCACATGGAGCTAAATAAATGATTCTGAGCCTAGTAGACTTGCGTTGATCACGTCCTTACAACAAGGCTCAGCCCCTTGGCCAGACTCAGAACAGGAACAATGAAAAAGAGAGATGCATGAGCGTGTGTGCTCTGAGCAACCGCAATTGTTGCATGTCTGTGCCTGCTTTACAACACTGCTTTGATGTGCATGAACACTGAAAGAAGAGCTTCCCTCCTTCCACTCCCCCCATCGTTGAAGCCTGTCCCTTCATGCTCCCGCACTCTGCCCAGGCTCCTTTGTGGTGCAGATACAGCCTGCCCTATTGAATTGCAAATGGAAACTGCAAGCCTACCTAAGCCAACCCAAGTATGGTACGCTGCCTTAGTGATTGTTTCCTAACCTCAGCCCTTTGCAACTGGATGAGATATGCTGAAGACAAAAACCTCACAGTATAGGGGAATAAAACATTACTGCCTGGGAGCCCCACCGCAGAACAGATAAAATGAGAGCTCAAAGGCACATCTGCCTCTCTTAACTAAAGTGCCTTCAGGTTTTTTTCATCCAGCCCATTACAGAGCTCTTTGGAGAGCTGCAATTGTGCAGTGCCCTCTGGTGGTCAAAGTAAGAAATTGCAGATTAAATAATTTGGCATTGCCCTCTGTTGGTCAAGGTCAGCAATTGCAGGTGAAATAATTTTGGCAGCACCATTTGGTGGTTAAAGTTAGCACTTGCAGGTGAATTTTTGGTGTGATTTAAGCATGCAAGCCAACACAATATTGCCAATGCAACAGCACCACCCAGTGGGTTGGGTCCAGTACTGCGACCCATTAATAACTTTTAAAGCCAAAAGGAATCATCATGGGAGATGCCCCAGAAAACACATCATAGCCTAGCATAGTTGATAATCCTGATCAGATGGCACAAGGAGAATCTAGCACCACATCTGCTTCTGCCTCCAGCAGCCAGTATGGAAGTGGGGTCTGAGCCTCAGTTACAGGAGTGGACAAACACTCTGACCCACAAGATGTATGAACATTTATTGGATATGAAGAGAGAATCATATAAGAAGTCAGAGAATGCCTTGAGTAAGATACAGAGAGATCTAGATATAATCCCCAACGTAGCTGGTTTGGAGAGCATACACAATATGCAGACACACCTGGCAACCTGGCTCATAAAATGGAAGGCACACAACAAATGCTTCATTAATATTCTAGATCAGCTGAACACGGAAGAAGCTTCAGAGGAAAAGCAGCACCTTCAGGAGGTGATTGGGGCATGGGGAAAACTTTTTGAGGATGCTATGGAAGACTTGGAGAAGCACATCAAGGAAGAAGAATCAAGTCTTCATGACTCAGTCAAAAGTGAGCACAGAACTGAAGAAGCTTCCAACTAAGCTCTGCCTCCTGAGAACGGTGTCCTACATTGAGGCACAGTGCGTCATCACATACAACCTCGCAGGGGTGAGATCACTAGTGAGCTGGAACCCCTTCAGGTACTTGACCCTGCTGCAACAGAGTTCAAATCAGAAGTGCCACCTTGAAACCAAACAGTGGTAGTCTCTGGACAGCTAGAGTACAGGAACCAGCCGAGAGCAATGGTACCCATACAGGCACCGATCCCAAGCCAGGTCATGCCTACAGCACTCCAGCCAAATGCTTCAGCTCCTGTGCCAATGTATAAACCGGCAGCACCTCTCAGAAGCCCACCCATGACTACAGCACCTCCAGTGACATCTGCAGCTCCTGAACCAGCACTACATACACCTACAGCCTGTGTTTGGAGTTGGCCTACACCCCCTGCGATTTCAGCAATTCCTGCAACTCCTGCCTCATCACTCCCAGTGCCAGCAGTGTCCAATTGGAGATGGGCAACACCAGCAACAAGTGACTGGAGCTAGTCAGCATCCATGGTTCCTGCACTGGTGCCCTCAGGGTCAGCAGCACCTGCCCAAGAACAGCCTGCCTATAGCAACCCAGCGTCAGGATTGGGATACCCTACTCTACCACTAGGAGTCCCTACACCGCCGACGTATGCCTATCCCACTTGGGATTCCGGAAGCAGTACAACAGCTTGGTGGTTTAAACAGGACCTAGCTGAAAGAGGCATCCAGTATTTCTCAGACCACCCAGAGGACTACATGCTTTGGAAGGAAACATCCCAGGGAGCCATTAGGTACATGAGGATACATGCAGTTGATGAATTTGCACTCATGAGCACATGGCTGGACCCAGGGTCCAGGGTCCAGGCAAGGCACATTCATGCAGGACCCATGGAAGGCCCTTGTATGGGTTTGGTAGAGGCTTGACGAGCACTATGTGGTGTCATCAGAAATTGAGGACTTACTTATGCTGAGACTGAAGAAATTTCCCAAGATGACTGTCAATGACCCTCGTAAGCTATGGGACTTGGCTGACATCCTCTTGAAGCTGGAAGCAGCCAAGGAGAATCTGGAGCTACTAGGGCTTGTGTGTCTTGACCAATGCATGGCTTTGAAGGAGATCAAAGAAAAATTATCATGCATGTTGCAAGAAAAGTGGGGCAAGGCAGTGTGCAACTACAAGGATCAGCACTAGGACCGGTACCCTCCCTTCTTGTTCCTCATGATGACACCCAGTGTGGCCTGGAAATGCTCCATTATGGCCCTCATGCCAAGAAGACAACTCCATGAGACATCAAAGCTATGACAGCAGTGTCCATGAGGAAGACATAGGCACTGAGTGTTTTGGCTACATCCAAACGAGAAAGGCCACCACAGGGGAAGCCATCAGAGCTAACAGAGCATCATCATCATCATTATTTATTACGGTCAAAGACCCATCAAACAGCATACAGGATCAAAAAAGCAAACCCAGGTTACCAAAACATTACAGAGAGGAGACATCATAAATAGTATTAAGGAGGAGCTTGCGCTTTGCAAATGCAATAAAAAGAAATTTAGCAACATTCCTTGATATTGCAATGGATTTGTCCTCCAATAGATATTTCAGCACAAGTTCCTCAGAATGAATTGCTAGTTGTCCTTGGACCTTAAGTGACCTTAATATAGGTGTAATTAAGAGGGCTCTTTCTTCTGCATAATAAGAGCAATAAAATAAAAAATGGGGGAGGGTCTCTATTGACTCAGAGGAGCATGAACAAAGTCTCAAATGCCTTGGGATATGTTGAAATCTTCCAGAAAGAACTGCCGATGGAAAAGCATCAAATCTGGCTCTGGAGAAAGCCCATCTATGTCAGGGGAAAGCCATGAGAGGAAGGCCCCAATTAAGGAGTACAAGTTATGCTTCAAGTGTTGTGAGACTAAAAACCACATAGCTAAGGAATGTCAGGACAGTATCAAGTACCGTGTGGCAGCGACCATCCCACTGCCTTACATCCGGACACTAATCCACCACAACCAATCACATCCGGCTCCCCCATTGAGAAGGCCCTGGTAGAAACAACTGGTCAAAACACACTCTCAGCAGGCCAAAACAAGCCCTCCAGTGTACATTGCACTCAGGTCTGTGGCATCAAGGATGATCAAAGGTCCAGTCATCAGATGTTTGGCCAAGGTTTTTTCTGCAGGTCACCCAGAAAAGGCTGCAAGGATGTGCATCACCTTAGATGGAAAAAGCAACAAGTCCTTGGCCAGCCCAGAATTCTTTGAGCTCTTCAGCTTACAGAGAGAAGAGATGCAACACACCCTCCAGGTGTGTGCTGGGGTCCAGTGCACAGCAGGGAGGAAAGCCATTGGGTTCCAGATTGAATCATTCAGTGGCAGAGCCCAGTTCTCTGCCACCATTGTTGGAGTGCAGTGCTCTGCCAAATGACTGTGATCAGATTCCCACAACAGAAGTCACACTCTACCATCCTCATCTAAGATCAATCACAAGTTAACTCCCATCCTGGATCCCGACCAGTGTTACCTCTAAGCTGAGTTCGTATGAGCTAGCTCACAGGTTTTTAGCCTCTGGCTCACACATTTTTGTCTTAGCTCAGGAAGGATGGCTCCAGAGCAAACTAATTTATGCAGTAGCTAAATAGCTTACTCACAACTTTAATGCCAGTAGCTCACGAAGTAAAATTTTTGCTCACAAGACTCCACAGCTTAGAGAGAGCACTGATCCTGATGAACAAATCTTGCTACTGTTGAGAATATGCATCTCTGATCTGCTAGTAGGTCATGAGCTGCTCATTGGGTCCTCTGGCACCCTGCATGCCCAGAGGTTAGAGCTAGGATAGGTCATCGTGGGAACCATGTGCGCAGATCACTTGCAGATGCCAAAACAGATGAACATCTTTGCCACAAGCATTTTGGATAATGGGTAAGCCTCACACTTGAAGCCATGTCCAAAAGACTTCACACTAACCATAAAGGACGTTGTCTTGGGAGTGTTCCAAATGATCAAAGATGACAATGAGCCCGCTCTATCTATCAAGGACAAACAGTTCCTGCATTTGATGGAAAAGGAAATTAGGCAGGATGACTTCAGAAGTTGGGTTGCTCTGCTCCCTTTTCACATGCCTAGGCAGAGACTACCCAATAACCATGAACAGGCCCTATCTCAACTCAACACCTTGCACAGGGCAAGGAAGCCCAAGATGAAGATCCATTTTGTGGATGTCATGGACAAAATGCTAAAGAATAAACGCAGAGAACTCATGCCTCTAGGGTGAGGAATGTTGGTACCTCCCATTCTTTGAAGTATATCACAAAAGCCCAGTCAGATCAGAGTGGTACATAAGAACATAAGAGAAGCCAATGCTGGATCAGGCCAATGGCCCATCCAGTCCAACACTCTGTCACACAGTGGCCAAAAATACCAGATGCCATCAGGAGGTCCCCAGTGGGTCCAGGACACTAGAAGCCCTCCCACTATTGCCTCCCCCAAGCACCAAGAATACAGTGCATCACTTGCCCCAGTCTGAGCGTTCCTATTATACCTTGTGGCTAATAGCCACTGATGGACCTCCATCCAATTCCCTCTTGAAGCCATCCATGCTTGTAGCTGCCACTACTTCCTGTGACAGTGAATTCCATATGTTAATCACTCTTTGGGTGAAGAAGTACTTCCTTTTACCCGTTTGAACCTGACTGCTCAGCAATTTCATTGAGTGCTCACGAATTCTTGTATTGTGAGAAAGGGAGAAAAGTTTGGCGTGGTGGTTAAGTGTGCGGACTCTAATCTGGGAGATTCCCCTGTCCTCCACTTGCACCTGCTGGATGACCTTGGGCAAGCCATAGTTCTGGCACAGCTGTTCTTGAAAAAGAGCAGTTTCTGTCAGAGCTCTCTCAGCCCCACCTACCTCACGGGGTGTCTGTTATGGGGAGAGGGAGGGAAAGGAGATTGTAAGCCGCTCTGAGACTCCGAGTGAAGGGCGGGGTATAAATCCAATCTCCTCCT
>NW_015165292.1:141253-164410 GCF_001447785.1 Gekko japonicus
TTCTCATCTTCCACAGTGAAGACAGAGGCAAAAAATGTATTCAGCTTCTCAGCCATTTCCCTATCATCCTTCAGTACTCCTTTTACCCCTTGGTCATCCAAGGGCCCCACTGCCTCCCTAGATGGTTTCCTGCTTCTAATGCATTTGAAGAAAGTTTTATTGTTGGTCTTTATGTTTTTTGCTATATGCTCCTCATATTCCCTTTTTGCCTGCCTGATCACAGACTTGCATTTTATTTGCCACAGTCTGTGTTCCCTTTTATCAACCTCACTGAGACGAGTGAGGTCTTTTACTCCAGTTCCCAGTTCCAAGGTTTTTCACTGAACAAGGTCCTCCTCACGGGGCCAGACCTGACTAACAACCTACTTGGCATGCTTATCCACTTCAGGAAGGAAGCTGTAGCTGTCATGGCAGACATCCAGCAGATGTTCTGTTCCTTCCTCATCAGAGAAGATCTCTGCAACTGCTTGTGATACTTATGGTTCCACAATGAGCAAATTACTGAACATCGCATGAGGGTACATGTCTTTGGAAACAGACCATCCCCTTTGATAACCAACTTTGTGTTACATCAAACTGCATGCATAGGAGAAAGGAAGTATGGCCTGGATGGATGGCAGTTCATGGAAGGGACTTTTGCACAGATGATGGGCGCAAGTCCATGCCCACCCCAGCGGAAGCCATGGTCTTGTTAAAGAGAACGCAACAGATGCTAAGCAAAACTGCATCCAACAGTGTGCAGGTGTTGGAGGCATTTTATCCAGAAGGTCATGCCAAAGGCCTGAAGGATCTAGACCTGGGTGGTGACACCCCCATCATCCAATGCAGCCTCAGACTGAGTTGGAACTTGAACAGGGAAACCTTCACCTTCCGAGCTCTGGCTCAAGAGAAGTAGGTTATAAGGTGAGGTATTTTGTCAACAGTGAACAGCCTGTTCAATCCCTTGTGATTTGCAGTGCCAGTGACCATCCAAGGGAAGTATCTATTACATACATTCTCCCTGGGAACCAAAGACTGGGATGAACCTCTTCCTCTTGACCAGAAGCAAGACTGGGATGCATGGAGAAACTTCCTCAGCATTCTGCAAGGTATATGCATATCCCGCACTTTCATTCCAGTCTCACCTCCTGCAGGGAGCTGCATGTCTTTTCAGATGCATCAACCAAGGCGATAGCAGCAGTTGCATAGCTTAGGGTCACCAGTGGGGAGAATTGCATCTACATGGGCTTCATTCTGGTAAAGGACAAACTAGCATCACAACAGGGACACACCATCCCAAGGATGGACTTGTGCGGTGGTGTGCTAGCCATAGAACTGGCAGAAGTGATAGTGAGAGAAACGGATCTCAAATTTGAAGCCATAACCTTCTATACAGACAGCAAAGTGGTACTAGGTTACATACACAACCAGAGCAGGAGGTTCTACATGTATGTGAGCAACACAGTGGAACATATCAGGCAATCCTTGCGCCCTGAACAGTGGCGATACATTCCCACGGATCAGAATCCAGCAGACCATGCAACACGATCTATTCTGGCATCCCAGTTGGCTGAGTCAACCTGGTTAAAAGGCCCTGAATTCCTCCTGCACCCAGATAGCCCTGCAGGACATGCTCATAGTGTTCCATGCGTTCTTAGCCCCAGACCAGGATGCCAATGTTTGGACTTAGGCTGTATGAATGAAAACATAGATCAAGACAGGGCACCACCTGAAAGCATGATGATTTGATCACTTCTCCAAATGGATGCCACTTGTTTTAGGAGTAGCACATCTTATCCACTTTGCACATCACCAGAACACTAAAGCCAACCTTGCCAGACAGACAACGCCGGGCCGAGAAAAAAATCCTATGCAGCGTACAACAAGAGTTCTACCTGGAGGAGTTTGAGTGTGCCAAGAATGAGAAAGCAATTCCAAAGACTAGCATCCTCCTTAAGTTGAGCCCCTACTTCGATGATGATGAGCTGTTCAGGGTAGTAGGGTGCTTGAATAAGGTTGATGTGGGTCCAGCAGTGAAGAATCCAATTATCCTTCTGTCTCAGCAACACATCCCTACCTTGTTGGTGTGACAGCACCATGAACGGGTTCATCATCAAGGACACCATTTTATGGAAGGAGCTATCAGAGCAGCGGGTCTGTGGATTGTGGAGTCAGAGGGATGCATTGCTGCAATCATCCAGAGCTCTGTGTGGTATTGCAAGCTTAAGGAGCAATATCAGCAACAGCAAATGGCAGACCTACCACTGGATCGGCTCAGTACCAAGCCCCCATTCATTCGATGTGTTTGGACCCTGGAGCGTGGTAACATGCAAGACTAGGGGAGGGCAGGCTAACAGCAGGCGCTGGGCAATGCTCTTCACATGTCTGAGCATCCAAGCCATCCATATAAAGGTAATTAAGTTTACGGACACTTCCAGCTTCATAAACTCCCTCAGAAGATTCCTTGCCATACATGGGCCCATCAAGCTACTCAGGTCTGACTGCAGCACAAACTTCGTAGGAGCCTGCAAAGAGCTGGGAATAGACAGGAGCACCGACCTCAACTCAGCACTCAGCAGCGACCTCAGCACTCAGAACTGTATGTGGATATTCAATCCTCTCCCCATGCATCTCACATACTCCCCCAACTACCTTAGAAACAGTGTTCCAAGAGGCATCTTTGGTTGCATTTTGGATAAGGTGGGAAATCATGCTTCCAAAGATGGAAATTCTTCCATTTATGGAAACAGTACATAGTATCTAAGCCACTGTGTGAAATGGAAACTACCAGAACCCTCTAAACTACCGTCATATTCTCCCTTGCAACCCCTGTTCCACATTTCCACTAACACAATAAAAAATGCCATGTTTACAGAGCTTTCCAGTAATTGCTGTGTTGCAAAAAGAAAAAAAAAAGTATTTCAGCTTTCTATGTGTTGTGAAACTCCTCCAAATAATTCTGATCCCACCATGAATCAGTGAGCTAATAAGGCTCAGTTTATAACATACGCTAGTGACAGCTGCTGACCCAGTCTTAAAACATAGGGGCACTTCTCCAATAGATTATCTGTTTGTACCAAGAGAAAAACATTGGATTTATTATCAAATGTATTCATATATAATAATGCAGGAGAAATATGTCAGAGATTTGCAGGTGGTATGAATCCCCTCTCTTCTTTGATACCCCTGTGAATGAGTCAGTCCCAAGCATCCATCTTTATACATAAGTAGTGTTTTTTGGGGGGTGTTGGGAAAACTGATGCATCATTCTGAGTTGCTGTGCTCTCAAATGTTCTAAATAGGACATTGCTGAAACTTGATCAATGAGCCATTTCTCAGTAAGTTCAGCAACACAAGCAAAATTGTCTTGTTCAGTGGGAGGTACGTAAGCATAAATCCTTTAATAAAGTGTTTGAGTGCTAAAATCATTAGCAGATGCATAATTCCCCAAGACAGGCTTGATTAAGTCATATGTGTATCCTCCCAGTTAAAATGCATACACACAGACAATTAGGCAAATGAATGAGAAAAAATATTCAATGGTGATTTTTTTCCCCCTTGACGTTTTTAATTTCAACAAAGGAGGAAAAGCTGCTGGCTCATGTAACTCACCAAAGAACTGCTATAGTGCTGACACAAAGCCCCTAAATCCTGTGACTTCTTAAAAACAATTCAGTATTCATTTGCTAATTTGCAGCCTGGTTCCTAATCAGATGGCTATTTGAATAACCCAGACAGTTAGAATTTGGAGGGGCAGCTGGTGCTCTTATGTAAGTAAACAGACAAGGGGAAATGGGGCCAATATAAATCAACATGTGGAGAGCCTCAAAGCAAGGTCTCCAATGAGTGTTTGAACTTTTTTTCTAGTTTACTTTATCTGGGCTTGTTAAAATAACCTGGCATAGCTGGATGGTCACATCCAAACTGTTTACTTTAGGGTCCTAAGGACTGCAGGAAAAGATACTCATTGTAGAGCAATACAGAGTGGCAAGAATCAGGGTTTACTTTTAAAGAAGTTCCCCCCCCCTGCTTGTTTTCATTAAGAGCAGTTTTGAACGTAATGCAGATGTAAAAAGAGCAGGAAGAGCCAAGTATCTCACATTTGCTTTTTCAGTGCCTCCCAATCTTCTCCCAAACAGAATGTTTCCAACCCTTATATTAGGGGAGATTTACAGACAACAACTATAGGGACTGTTCTCCACTGGGAAATTGGCAAGTTTTATTATGAATAATAAGGGGGGAAAAAACCCCCAAAAGTGAAGTTCAAGATACTTTGAACCAATGTTCCCACTAAGCTCCACAGTGTTGTAAGCAAAAATTCTACCTCATGAGTTTAAAAAGCTAGTAGCATTAAAGTTGTGAGTCCAAAGAACCAGTCTACCCACCCACCCCTTTCCATTATATTGGTAGAACTGGCCTCTGGAGAACAGTTTACCCATCTCAGTCCCCTATATTTGTAGACCTGGCCTTGGACCTTCACCCTGTGCTGACCCTTAGAAAACATACCAGCATTCATGGAGGAAAAAACTCTTACAGTATACTTTGAGGAGAGTATTTTTAAGTGAAATATGAGAACCAGCATTACAGGTCAAGTATAATAGAGGTGGAATAATTCCTGTCAAACCCTGCCTAACCTAAGAAATGTTATCAACCTGACCAAACCACTTATTTACTCAAATACTTATATCCCACTTTTCCCTGGGACTCAAAGCAGCTTACAAATCATACTGAAAAGCATGATAGGGGTGTGCAAAAAATAAAAATAAAAAATCATTTTCCCCTGGTTTAATTATAGCCTAAGGGGACCATTATAGTCAATGGGCCCCCTAGGCTATAATGGAGAATCAATCCAGCGGTATCTGGGGCTAAGGAGGGGGGGGCTTTTTCTTGAGGTGGAGGTACTAAATTTGCAGCATAGCTGCTGGTGCTTCAGGCTATAATGGCGAATCAATCCAGCGGTATCTGGGGCTCTGGAGGGGGGGCTTTTTCTTGAGGTGGAAGCACCAAATTTGCAAAAAGCCCCCCCAAAAAAATTCTATGGGCCCCAAAAGGACAGATGCAGCTATGAGCATGTGGCAAAGTATGAATAAAGCAAACAGGCACTACAAATTAAACTTTTCACATACCCATTTAAGCACCCTTTTGTCCTGGAAATCTTATTAATTGAGCTGATGCAAGTTTAAGTCTTAAGTAAGGCACATAAGTAGTAAGTCTCAATTCATAAATCTCACATGGATTGTTTCGGTTTTAACTATGTTTCTTTTAACAATTTTAGGCCGTACAGCAAATGGGGGGAAGGAAGAAAATGAGAGTGAGAAAGCTGTCTAAACATGAAAGCAGACACAACTGCATTTATTCAAATGTATCTGAGCTGCTCAGCAAATGATCAGCTCCCTGACTGCAACCAGTAGGCAGAATGTAAGCCAAAACTCTGAATGATCAAGCATCATTTGCTGATCCAACAAATGTTACCTACTTTGTACTTCGATTTCCATGTATAAACACCTTTTCAGCATCTGCTTCCTATATATGTATCATACTATAGGAATATTAGTGGAAAACACCCAGCCCTCAAAGCTGAAATTGCACAGTAGAACCATAACAAGTCTATTTCTTAGACAAAAGTCCATAAAATTTGGCACGACAAGTCAAAGTCATTTTTTTACAGCACTGAGACACTACCTAGATCGTTATATATCATAAACTGTAGAATAGTTTTCTACAGTGTTAGAGATGATTCCTGGTCTACTTGCCGAATTTTGCACAAAATTCCATGGGGATAGAAAAAAATCATGCAAACAGTACAAGGTTGGGTGAAATGGTCTGTGACAATCTGGAAGTGGTTTCACACCTAGAAACATGCATAAATCATTAAAAAAAATTCCTATTTTCTGATGAGACACACTGTGAAACCACAGGGAACTCAGTTACAATATTGGAGTGATTGCTGCACCCATATCCATTACCAGCACACAAGGTGCACTTTGTTCCAGGCAATCTTGGGCTACCTATCAATATAAGCAAATATCATCCTAGAGCACTGTATTCCTTGTGAGAGGAAATCTAGCACTATCTGACTCCCTTTAAAGATAGGGGGCTTTCTTCAACTTGCTCCTTGTACCTGCCAGTTCACCTCAGGATATGTAGCATAGAAAAGCAGAGATTCCACACACACACACTTGCAGCCAAGGACAGTTTCATACACACAAACTATTTCCTGGCAGTATGAAAGATCACCACTCCAACAGCTGATTCAGGGAGACATAATAGCTAAGCTTCAAAGAGTAGCATGATCAACGTATTTACCTCATCAATATGCAGGACTGATTAGTCTGGATGGGAATGTTATGTGTCATCACTTTCATGTGAGATAAGAAGCCTGAAATGTCCTTGCTTTCATTTGTTTGAAGCAGAGTCATTATCCAGGTTTGGATACTTGTTGTAAAGCCAGGTTGCATTGGAGTTGGTAGCAGTTTTCTGTCCTTCACATCAGATCACAGTTATACATGAATGGACCTGCAGATCAAGAATGTACAAGGTTTTTTTAAACAAAAAACAAAAAAAGCTACACTCCTCAAGCGTCTTAACTTGAACCAGCCTCACTGAAGTGGCTTAAGAACTACTGAAAATAGTCAGATTCAAGATGCTGGCAGATGTTATATTTAGTTATTTAGTTATTTATTATGAGATTTCTATCCCGCCCTACCCAGTGGCTCAGGGCGGCTAACAACAACATACAATACTAAAACAATAAAATAATTTTAAATACAATAAAAACTGGTGCTTCAGTCAATACAATCTATACCATTTACAAAATGCTCGGTGATTATTTGCTGCCTATGATCTTAATAATGAAAGCGTCCCAGCGCAAACAGACTAATCGGCCTCCATGGAGTCTGGTAGATGGACGATACAGCGGAGGTGGTGTAGCGATGGTGGTGGCGGCGGCTCCTACCCAAAGGCCTGGTGGAAGAGCTCTGTCTTGCAGGCCCTGCGGAACTGCACTAGGTCCCGCAGGGCCCGGATCTCCTCCGGGAGCTCATTCCACCAGGAAGGAGCTGCCACCGAAAATGCCCTAGATCTCGTATGGGCCAACCTCACAGCTCGGGGGGATGGAACTACTAGACGATGGAGCATCCCCGATCTCAGTGCTTTTGAGGGAACATACTTGATGTTCTTTCCACCACTAAGATTAGGTAAAAAAGGTAAAGGTTCCCTTGCTCAAAAGCCAGTCGAATCCGACTCTAGGGTTGCGGTGCTCATCTCCGTTTCCAAGCCGAAGAGCCAGCGCTGTCCGAAGACGTTTCCATGGTCATGTGGCCGGCATGACTAAACACCCAGGCGCATGGAACGCTGTAAGATTAGGGCTGGGAACCAAAAGATTTCTTGTAATTGGCTAGTATGTAACCATGGAGTGTCAATATGCAAATACATATTTATAAATAGCCACAGGAAAATAGCTGTAATATTATAATTAATACTTCAGTGATTCTTTTTAAGTCCGTATAGACAAAGAAAAAAAAGTTGCAGAAGCTGACTAGGTTACATTATAGAAACTAGGGAATAGCTCAGATTTGTACCAAATATCTAAACTGTGGCTGAAAGAGAAGAGAAACACCAGTTATTAATTCCATTCAAGTTTAAGATGTAACCAGGATTTTTATCTTATCGCTAAGATACTAAAACCCTACAATGTGGTAGAATGAACCTACACAGATAATTAGAGTAAATTGCATTTACATTCTGAAGACATTCAATTAGTAAGAGATACTGATATAATATAATTCTGACAATGCTCTTAGGAATCCCCCCCCCCCCTTACAGGCCAGTTGCAGTCATAAAGTTATAAGTATTAGGCACACTGAAAATGTTAACATGGACTTGATTGCCCGGTGAATTTAGCTTGTTCAAATTCTCTTGATTCCATGTGAGGTGAATTCCTGATCAGATCACCTCAATGTCATCATTAATGTGTCACCTGTTCTGGATGGGGCTGCACTCCCCTTGAAGGAACAGATCCATTGTTTGGGTGGTGCTCTTGAAACCAGGCCTACTGCTTGGATTAGCTGGGTGGTAGCTGTGGCCAGGAGCGCCTTTTACCAGCTTCAACTGGTTGGCCAGCTGTGGGTTTTCCTGGACAGATTTGGACACTGTAGTATATGCCCAGGTCACATCTAGATTAGATTACTGCAGTGAGCTTTACATGGGGCTGCCCTTGAGAAGTGTTTGAAAACGTCCATTGGTACAGAATGCTAGAGCCAGGATGTTGACTGCAGGAACCATATCACCCCAGTCTTGGCCCATCTACACTATTTGTTTCTGGGCACAATTCAAGGTGCCGGTCTTGACCTTCAAACCCCAATACAGTTTGTGGCCAACATATCTGAAGGACTGCCTACTCCTTTATGATCCCTCCCACAACCACTACAGTCATCTTCAGAGACGCTGCTTTGGCTGTCCCTGCATTCTGAGACTAGGCAGGTGGCAACCAAGGAGAGGGCCATCTCACATGTGGCACCAAAATTCTGGAACTCTCTCCCCATGGAGATTTGTCTGTCCCCTTCTGTTGCCATCTTCTGCCAGCAAGTGAAGACTTTTTTTCATTGCATTTGGCATTCCCTTAGTGATCTCTCCTTCTTGACCAATGTTTTAATTGCTATTTTTGTACATATTTTATGTGTTTGGAGGCATTGATTTTAATGGTTTTAAAATGTGGTTTTATCATGTAGGTTTCGAATTGTTAGACACCTTGGTGGCCCTTGCGAGGACAGAAAGGCAGGATATAAATTTTGTTAATCAAATCAAATGTTCTCCTTGGAAAAACTCAAGGACAGCACCATGCTGAGCAGCTTTGCTCCTGTACAAAAACCACTTAGTTGTTGAAGCTTCTAGCTGATTTTGCCCAGTCCAAGAACTAGACTGTCCCACTTGCCAGAGAAGAGACAGCATCCCCCCTTCAGAAGAGGTAGTATTCTCCTTCAGGTCATAATTATTCACATCATTAAACAAATGGACAGTATGAATTTGCTTTGTAGTTTGTCCCTTTTTTGTGCCTGCACAGTCATATGCACTCCTTAAATGACTACTGTCAGGTCAATTGCATTGCCTGTTTTTTGTGCCTGCCCAGTCAGTAGCATCTGTAGGAAATGGCTGTTTAAGGGCTGATTGCAGAATTAGCAGGGTTCATGGCATATAGAGACCCTAAGTAGTAAGTTTCAACTCAGAGATCTCAAACATATTTTTAAAAATACTGTATGCCTTTAAAAAATTAAAGGTGGCAGCAGCAGCAGTGGCAGATGGGAGGCAAGGCAGTGGCAAGAAAGTATAATTTTGTGAGAAAACAATGCAGTGGCACAAATCAAATGAATCCAAATTCACTTGGATGCATCCAAACAGCTCAGTGAACAATCAGTTCCTTGTTTGTGTCTGGAGAGCAAAACGTGAACCAAACCAGTTGGTGATCAAGTACATTGCCATCAAGTTTTATTTTGTTGTTGACAATTCTTTCTCCTCATCCAGCTTGGCAAATGGGACCAGCTCTTGTCCATCAGTCACATGAAACTCAGAAAATTGGTTTCAGACTGACAGCCAGCAGAGAAGAGGCAAGATCAAGCATAATTCCACATAATCTCATCACACTCACTGGAAAGAACAGTTGCCACAGAGAGGAACAAGCTTATCCCTTTACCTGATTATGACCATTAATCAGGACCTCCCAGTAAATAAACTTGTTAGTTCATCTGGATTTCACTTCCTTTTCTTCCAACCTCGGAAAGTGAAACTTTTGTTCTAATTCAAGTTTCTGGCCCTAAAACTGGAGACAGAATCTGTGCTCTGCTATGCTCCAGGGTGCTCATGCCTTACTTTGCTTTATACATAGAAGCAGGGGTCATTTCGTAGAAAAAGAGCTAGGGGGACTCATTAGCATAACTCATTAGCATATGCCACACACCCTGACATCACCGGAAGTGTGTCCTCCCCACAGCCGGCGGCGACCTCCAGTGGGCACCAGCAGGGAGCTCCAGGCCCCGCCCTCCCGCACCTCACCCGGGGGGATGGCGTCCCCCCGTGTCCCCCCCAAATGACCCCTGCATAGAAGTATAGTGTCGTGCCATGCTAAGTCTTGTCACTGCTGTGTTCCGTTCTGCCATGTTCATATCCTGCAATATTCATACTCAGTTCTGGCTTGTTCTCTGTTGTGCTCAACCACACTTTCATTTACGTGTGCTTGCTGATACCCTGGCAAGTATGTACTGACCTGTCCAGGAATACCTGTGTCTTGACAAGGTACCTGGCTCTGGAAACCCCATCACTTTCTTCTCTACATGCTTTGGAACTATAGCAAGGCTTGGTCCCTGCTTTTTTCCTTTTGGATTAGGATTCTTTTGTTGCCTGGATGTTTGGACTTGAAATGGTGCAAGGAGTCTGCATGCTATTACCACTGTTGTATTCTCTTTGACTCCACCCTCTTAAGTGCAGGATATACTTAATGTTATTAGGGTGGCTTAAGTGTGCCAATATTCCTCTCAATAAGCTCCCTCTTATTTCACTGTATTTGTTGGGGAAATGGGAGAAACCAACCAATGGCACCCATTCTTGGCTGACAGATTGTCCTGCAACTTCCCCACTCCTTCTGCTTCCTTTTCACCTACTCTGATTAATCTTGGTAGAATCCCAAATGATGGATATACTTACAGACCTGAGTTCTGAAAGCAAAAGAACATTAAGGCTGCCATCAGATGTGCCATTTGATGCAGTCAGGAAGCCCTCTTATTCCATCCATTGATATTTGGCATGGAGTTGCTCAGTCAGACATCCCAGTATAATCTGTTTCTCTGCGGGCACAGCCCACCACTGCACAATCAGATGGCACATTCTGGTGAGTGGGGTTTGGGTTGTTGGGGGGGGTTGCCTTTTTGTACACATGCACATAAATGAGGAATCGAACCTCTGCACAAAGAGTTCTTCATGGACCAATTATGTGGTTATACGCATATTGCTAAGTGGGGAAAAAATGGCACACTTGAGTGATCAGACTAGGGAAAATCCACCCATGGCCCGTTGGCAAGTGTTAGGACTGGACTTTTCCTGGTGTCTTTTAACTCTGTTTCTGTGGCTGGGCAGCACAGGCTGTCAATGACTGCAGAATCTTTCCCAGATGTTGCAGTCTGATCGTGCACTTTAGCTCCATCAGGCATTTGCAGCTAAGATGGATCTAAAGGCACATCTGACCACAGCTTAAGCATTGGTATTCAAACTTTTCCCCCTCCAAGGTCCTTTTCTTTCTGTTATCTGGAAGCCTGCACTTCTACATGGTTAAACAATGCTGGGTTTATTCATCCAAAATGGATGCAGGATGACTAATTACCACCTTGCCTCTTAATGACTACAAACTATAGCATGTTTCTAGAAATACTGCCACTAATAGCAGTCATATATAATAATTGCTGCCAAGTTAGGAAAATTGTATTTGCCAAGCTACCATTCCAGCAAAATATATAACCCTGTCCAAAAAAAACCAAAAACCTAACAGAGCAAAATGGCACTACCATGATAAGGATTTAAGTAGATAAGCATGATATGTTCAATAAGGGTAAAAGTTTTAAAATGTCTTTGTGTGCCAATGATTTATTTAGACCAACAAGGAGGCCTGAAAGATGGAAGACAGCTTCAATTTGCTGCACAAACCAAAACAGGCAACATGATATGTCTGACACATGTCCTACAAGTAGATGGAAAGTTCTCTCCCAATGAAATTTACCTGATTGCTAGTGAGGCACCACAAGGTCTTACAAGAGCAGATCACCTCCATTTTTATGTTCATCGTTTCTTGGAAAATGAAACAAGAAGAAGAAGAAGACGAGAAGAGATTGGATTTATACCCCGCCCTTCACTACCCAAAGGTATCTCACAGTGGCTTACAAACTCCTTTCCCTTCCCCTCTCCACAACAGACACCCTGTGAGGTAGGTGGGGCTGAGAGAACTCTTGACAGGAACTGCTCTTTTTCAAGAACAGCTCTTATCAGAACTACGGCTTAACCAAGGTCATCCAGTCAGGTGCAAGTGGAGGAGAGGGGAATCAAACCCGGTTCTCCCAGATTAGAGTCCCCGCACTTAACGGCTTCCGGTCTGGCTAAGATGGAGGACTGAAGCGTTTCGCGATCGTGCGAAGCGAGCGACGGCCACTTTTGACAGTTTGGGCAATACACAGCCCAACGCATCACTCCCCAGCGAGGGGGGGGGACAAGCAGGCAGCAGCGCCCTAGAGGGAGTGTGAGGTTGGCGTAATCCAGCTTCGGAAGAAGCTGAATTGGGCTTTGACCTCCTCCCACGAAGAAGGCAAGTGCCAAGCAACTCTATAGTGGCCGATCGAGCCGGATTACCGGCATAAATTCTTCGTCAGCCGACCTCTTTGAAGAAGGACAACAACTGTGAGTTAAAAGAAACAATGCGAAACCCGTTTTGAACGTGCTAGATAACAAAAGTTCTGTTCATGGCACAAATGGATAAGATTACAAAAAAACTGAATAACAAAGAAGACGATGAGTTTTTTGGAGAATGGAATGATTTTAAAATTTATCTGGAAAAGAACTGGGATGTGAAACAAAACTTAATATGTTTAGATCAATATTAAGTCAAACGATGTTATCTTTAGATTGTAATGATGAAAAACTGATATTGTTGATGATATGAAGTAATTTGGAGCAGGGGTGGAAGCATTGTGGGAAGCCATTGGAGGGAGGGGAGGAACTGGGAATGGGGTAGACAATTGATAGAATGAAATGTTTTATATGTTGTATTCCTGAGAAAATAAAATTTGTTTACCAAAAAGAGTCCCCGCACTTAACCACTACACCAAACAGACAATTCTAAGCTTAATACTTTCAACTTGTTTAGATCAAAAATAATATTGCGGGGGCGAGGGGGGGAGGTTATGTATGCAATTCCAGCATTCTCCCATTCCTAGTAATTCTTTACTTGAAACTTCTGCTAATTTATGACTATGTGCCAATGTCTCAGCCTCTTCAGAAAATCTATTACATAAATCATTTAAATGCTGTTTTCTCCTGCACACAAACCATAATATATCTTAAGGATTTCAAAGGTCATCCCTTATCTTAGTTTCACTCCAGCCTGATGTGGTAATTATTAAAAACAGAGACACTTTACAATCAAACAAAGTTTGAGTACTCAAACTTTGTTCTCACGCTTCAGACCGACATGGGTAACCACCTGATTCTATTTACTTAGTAAGTTTTTCACTTCACAGTCCCATTCACCTAGTAATTTATAACTGCTCTTTTGGGCAAAGGGTTGTCATATTTTAAGAAGCAGAAAACACTTCTGTTCAGCTTCCTCAGATGTTATTGTGGTATTATGTAGGTCATCTAGCCTTCATTATACAATATCCTCTTTGTGATATTTAAATAAACACTTTGCCAAACTCCCCCTCCACATTAGCATAATATTTGGACAAATATACATTAACACTGGTTTTGCAAATATGTATCAAGGAAAGATGGGCCTTTTTGCAAATATCTCTGCTATCAGCCCACTCCACATCTGCTGAGGCTCGTAGTTTGAATTTCCTTTTTATATCAAAAGGATAAACCTTCTGTAAAAATATTTGGAGTGTTTTGCCTGCAAAGTCTGAAACCTACCTCCAGAGAAACTGAAACAATACACAGCCTGAGGAAAAAAACAAACAGAGAACGGCAGGAAAGCATCTTCACACAAAGAGGGATTTGCCAAAAGAAAAAAGAAAGCAGTAATGGTTGAACTCCTCATATCAGTACCCTAACAAAACACCTCCTGCGTTTTAAATATTTAATGTGAAAGCATGGATTTATATAGCTTACAAAATGCCAGTGGCTTATTATCTTTGCTGTTTGCATGACAGGCATATTCATATTCCATTCCGCCAACTAAGACAACAGGAATTCCTCCAGGTGCTAATGGGAGATAGCTCAGCTTGCTGCTTCAGTAATCTACTAATTATATAATCCCTCAGGTATAACAATGTCATTAATCTGATTAAATTATTTATATTGAGGGAAATCTAAACCTTATTAGGCACTCAATATTTTGGATGTTATACAACCGTATGAATGGCATCTTGGCATGGTTTAGGAGCATGAGTGATTGTCATTGAAACTACCAAGGAAGGATATGTGTCAATTTGAAGCAATGTGCCTATACTTGGGCTGCATATATATACAGAGACCATTTGGGGCTGGAGTTTCACTTCAATGATAAATTATTTGTGAATAGGTTGGAAGAATCTGAAGCAACACTGAAGTTTAGGGGTGGTGAACTTGAGCACCAGAACCTGCATATAACTGATGCTTATATGTAACCATAACCCCAGCGTCTCTGCATCTAACTTCACAGGCTGTCTGTCAAGCTGGAAACGAATTTAAAAAAAGAGCTTCACACCCCATAGCCCCTTATCTCTCTGCAAGATTCCAAAATATGTTTAACTATCTGTCCTTTCAGAGGCCAGGTAATCAATTGGTCTACTAAGAACTGTGTAAGGAGACATCTATCTGCTCTCTTAGGTAAAAACCCTCTCTTTTTTTACTTAAATAGGAATGAACACCTTAATAATAAGCCACAAACTCAGAGGGTTTTACTTTCCTTCGAGTCCAAGAAGATTCCTACATTACTAATAATGCAAAGACATATTTTAAGATCATATGGCATTTTCCCTACTAGGGCCCCAGTCACACGGGAGGTTTTGCCCCGCAAGAGGGACGGATCGGGGACGCATCAAACGGGCATGATCACACCACAACATCTGGGAAGCAGAGTGCACCCGTCCCCGATCCGTCCTTTCCGGGTGAAAACGCACAGCAAAAAAGAACCTAGAAAAGAGCACTACCTACCTGAAACCCTGCAGCAAGGGCGGCCGTGGGATCACTGGCGTGCCCGTCTTCTGCAGCATTTGAGGCTCCCGGACAAACTGTGCATGCGCACACATGCGTAGCCGGCTGCCTTGCTTTTCGTTCCGTGGCTTCCCCCTTCCCCGGCATCTGATCGTGCCGGGGAGCAACTAAGCGGCGGCTCAGGGGATCTATGTGATCCCACCACCGCACGTCTATTTTGATGTGGCTCAGAAAAGCTGCGCTTTGGCTGTGCCTTTCCCCCCGTGTGACCGGGGCCTAGAGTTTTCAATAATTCCAAGATCTGCCCCCTTCTCCCTAATTATATATATAAATCCAAGGCAATTAAATGTGAGGCTGGAATTTCAACTACCTCAGTTTCCAAAATTTCAGCTCCCTCAGCTCCAGATTTAATTAGTTGGCTGATGTTCCTCCCCCTTCTTTGTTGAAGGCCTCTTATCTGGAGAATTCCATTGAACAGGATCTACTCTCATCCTTTACTTATTTGCCAAAATCTGAGCAAATGGAAATTATGGCCAGATTGGAAGCATTAGTACTCTGCCTTTGTAATTCAGATGAACATGCGGAAACAGAGAAGGTGAACTCTGACCCATTACTGGATATGGATATGGAGCATGATACTCCCTTGGTGGGCACTGAATCTAACCCCCTGCCTGACCAGAAAGAAGCACTCTCTGAAAACACTGCTGTTCCTCCCCCCCTCAATATCACAGACCCCACCATCCAATGGTTGTGTTTTTACTGACACTGGAAGGTCCTTGGATATTATTGAGAAGGCGGACTGACTATCGCCCCTCCTCCTCTTCTGGAATATTGCTGGATGGTGCTCTAAATCATTGGACCAAGATTTTATTTCTTATATCTCTTATATGTAACCATAATAATATGCTTGCTGCTTCCCCAGGTTTTCTTCCCAAGCTTCTTAATTCACCACCTAATCCAGTAAATTCAAGGAAACTCATGTGATATATAATAGCATTACTGGCATCCATGGAAGGTGTGACACCATTGTGGTTATTCATCACTGGAAGAAGCCACCTTGGTAATCACAGTGTTCTAATAATTTATATATAGCCTCTGAACCTTCTAAAGATAAAATTCATCCAAAGGGTTTCCAGTCTGGTGTCTAAAAGCAACCAGGAATCACAGTTGTTATGATTATCCATCAGGAAACAATTAGTATTGCAGTAAACTGGTATATTATTGACATTCATCTCAACTATACTAAGAGTTACCACTAATCTATCTCTATATCTAATTCCCAACATATATCTAATTCCCAACATGCCCCCCTGTGTGGATATACTTATTTCTGCAGATCGGGGGCACATGGAGGGAAAAGAGATTATCCTGCACATTTGGGGCACTCTCCAGGTGTGCTTTTGTTGTTCAGTCGCACAGTCGAGTCCGACTCTTCGCGACCCCATGGACCGGATCACACCAGGTGTGCAGAAAAATCTAAAAATTTTAAAAAGGATACGGGGGATACTTAAATCCCCCCCAAAGTACAACAGGTTTTTCTGCTCATGTGCCGAAAACGGACTTACCAACAATGAGGAGTTTTCTCTCCCCCTCCCTTTCTCTCCTTGGAAAGTGATTGTTTTGAGCACATGACTGCCCTTATCAACAGCTTTCCTAGCGGCTAGGCCTTCGAAGGCTTTTTCGCTTTTGGGAAGCCAGGAGCAAAGAGGGACAGAAAGCGGTGGGTGGCTTTATGGCTGAGCACTGCCACCCCTGCCAGGCTCAAATTTAGGGGGAAAGGAGGGGAGAAAGAAGGGGGTGATTGGTTTGGGGGGGGGAAAGAGAAATGGAAAGATGGGGGTATTTGCTTGGGGGGAGAAAGAAGGGGGATGGCTTGTGGGGAGAGAGAGAGAAAGATCAACTTGCTGGAGGGTTGTAAAGAAATAGGAGGGATTGGCTTGGGGAGAGAAAGAAAGGGGGAGGGGGAGAGGGAAGGAAGCAAAGGTGGGGAAATGCCTCCTCCCTGCAAGTTAAGCAAACAGAGTATGGTACACAGTATATGGATATTATACTACACAGGGATAGTTACTGTGATAAGTGCGCTAAACTAAATACAATACTGCAAAAATCAGAAAATATATACTGTTTACATAAGTTAAAGTGATATGCTTTTTTACAAGGTTGGAATACAAAAATACAGTCAGTTTCAAATAAACAAAAGGGGTTTTTAACGAAGCAAATAATGTTAACGACGTGCTCTGGAATGTCCTGTGTTGTTTCGATGTTCCTTCTTCTGAACAAGATTCTATCTCCAAATAAACATTTACAACAAGATTTTTCTTCAAGGATACTTCAATCCAAATAGCCTAATTAACGTAGAATAAAAATTCTTATACATACAGATAATTTCCAGTTTTTTGTCTCATCTATAAGAGTAGAAATGAAGCCTGATGCTCACATTTTTTTTCAAAGGTCTATAAAGAATAAATTGGCAAACCATCACTATAGTTACTGCTTTAGGCATGCGGATGGAACTCCACTGACTAGGCACCAGTTTATGGCGGTAAGCTCTCAGGCTTTGGGTGAGTTGGGCCTTTCATGGGGTGAAGTTCGGACCTCACTCTTCTTGGTTCATGCTGCTCCCACTGCAGCTGCCCTGGGATATGGCTGGCATTTTGGATCAGTGAGCTAGTGGTGGACTTTCGCCTAGCGTTCGAAGAAGGGAATTGCAATAGTTTAAAGTTATTAATGAGGTTTTTATTTCAGGTGCTGCTGGCCATGGGGGCGAGATGAAGAGTCAATGTCTGTGGCAATAGCACAGTCTTTTGGGCCACCCACCGGGCCAGGAGGACACCCTGGCCATGAAGCCCCTGGTGCTAGGAGTGAGATGGGCCATAGTGTGGATAGTCCGGCCGGAGCTCTGAAGCTCTGACCATTATACTTCTCTGACTTTCATATTGAACAGTAGCAAGCAGCCAGGCCTAGTTGAATCATGCAATTCTGGAGAAAATGGGTGGCTCTATGGCATTATATCCAGTTGAGGCCTCTCCTCTCCCTAAACTCTGCACTCCTCAGACTTTACCACAGGATCACCAGGAGTTTCCTAACCTGGAGTGGGCAATCCTAGTCCCAGGCCTGGTTCCAATATAGACCTGGAAAGTGCCCTGCCCCCTGTCTTTTTAACCCAACACCCCCTGCTATTTAGCCATTCATACTGCAGGAGGAATCCTCCCCAATCTCAGCTCCAGTTCTGCTTTTGCTTCCTGCCCTCTTCCCCCACTACTCACCTCTCTCTGGGTATCAGCCAGTCTATCACTTACTGCCAATGTGGTGGGGCCTGGAGTAGATCCCTGCGGCAGCCATTTCAAAAGGGATTCAACCCTGTGTATTTTTTAATTTATTTTCTGGATTTTTTTGGAGACCCACAGAGTCCCCCGAATCTGTAGAAAAACCTGTTGGGGGAGAGTGTGCTCTCTGTTTGCAGAAATAAGTATCCACACACAGAGGGGACTGTTGAGAATCAGATATACAAGGGTGGACCCACAAGAAACTTACTCTATTCAGCACTTCTATTCATGTATAAAATGGAAAATATGTAAAATCTGTTAAGGCATTCCATTTGACTGTAACTCGCCCAAAATGAATTTTCTACTAGCAATTGTGCTTTGTTATTGGTAAGTTATTTAAACATTTTGAAAATGTATATTGTACATGAAGTTCCTTCACCGAAGGAAAGCATTAAAAGCTCAGTTGCTTTCCATTCAGATTACACTTGATTTCACCCCCACACTCTCAGTGCCCAATTGAGCTACCCAGTTTCAAGTAGCTGTTCCCATTGGCTGCACTCTCACACCTCAAATTCTGTTCTATTTCTATTCATAGTTTACAGTTAGATACCACTAATAGGCTTCTATAGTCTTCACAGAAGAAGAGGAGACTGGATTTATACCGCACTCTTCACTCAGAATGGCTTACAATCTCCTTCCCCCCCTCCCCACAAAAGACACCCCAGAGGTAGGTGGGGCCAAGACAGCCCTGAGAGAATTGCTCCTGAGAGAACACCTCCAAGAGAACTGTGACTGACCCAAGGTCACCCAGCTGGCTTCATGTGGAGGAATGTGGAGAGAACATCTCCACAAGAACTGTGACTGACCTAAGGTCACCCAGCTGGAAATATATCCCTTCGCCTTAGGGCCAAGTATTACAATCTGAAGAACTGGCAATTTATAATATTTTTATCTAAATAAAACCATGTAAATTGCTTAGGAATAGAAATCCCTTTCCACAGTTTCAAATACAAATAAGCCTTGCTACATTAAGTAGGTAGCTGAATTGAGTATAGCCTACGCAGACTGGCAAAAGCTCTCCAGGGCATAAGCAGAGGTCTTTCCTATCACCTACTGCCAAATCCTTCAACTAAAATTGCTGGAGAGTGAACCTGAGACCTTCTGCACACCAAGCAGTCTCTCACTGAGACACATCCCCTCCTAAAATGCCCTCCAGGCAGTTATTACAGAACGTAATAACTAGCTTTAAAAACCATACCAGCAACAGTGGAAGGAGAAAGGAAGGAGTTTGGCTTTATACCCTGCCTGTCATTCGCTGACTAGGTACTTTCAGGGCATGCCGTTTCCCTGTGACTGGTCATGGCTTTTTCTGAAACACCCTTCTGCAGCCTATCATTCACCTAAAATGGCTGCAACGAATAACACTTTAAAATGGCTGCCGTATAAAATTGGTCTCAACCTTATGCAGGCGGGAGGGGGCTGATGCCTGCACACCACCATCTGTGCCTCCCCCATCTGTGCCTACCAGTAGGAAGAGGGCCCTGGCTCAAATCTCCCCCTCCTCTTTACTGAAACCTAACCTTAAGAGCAGAGAAAGACCTTTCTGGCCTCCTTGCAGCCTTAAGTAATTGGATAGGAAGGGGGTTTACTGAACCAGGGGAGGGGGAAGGCAGCCTTACCCTGCTGCTGCTCCTTGTGCACCACTAGATCTGGAGTCCCCTCACAGATCCACCTACACCATGCCAGGGCTCCCCTTCTATCAGGTGGGAGCCCTCTATATCCCCTAAAACCCCTTAGCACATTGGCGCTGGAAGGGGCAGAGATAATAAAATGCAAAAAGTGACAGGAGCTCTTAAACAGTCCCGCCCCACAAGATTCCCGCCTTTGGGCAGATGGGGCCTCCCACATCAAATGGCTGCAGCAGAAGAGCCACTGCTGCCCACGGAGCTCTGCCACCAACTCCTGTTGCCCCTCATTCGATGAAGTGCCCTCAGGCCCCAAACAGGCCATGGTGTGAGAGCAAGCAGCCCACCTAATCAGCCCCCCAAAACCAAGCCACCCCCACCCCGGGCCGAGCAAAGATTCCCTCCAACCCAAAAGGGGGGAACGCTTCAAGTGTGTGTGGTCTTTTTTTCTTTTTAAATATGTGATGGGGCAGCTGCAAGTCTCAACGCGTCCCTAATGAGCAGCCCACTGATGCAGACCAGCCGCTCTAGCTGCAGATGCGGCCTGACGCTGCAACCGTCGACGCAGCCCCCTTGCTGCAAACCTTGGAGTACTCGCCGAGAGTTTCACAGCCATCTTGGGGCCTGCACTGCTGCCTGAAGCCCCCTGGCTGCTTTTGCTGTGCTGCTGCCGAGAGCCTCTCGCTGCCTAACGCCTCTCGCCGCCACATGACTCTCCGGTTGTCCGATCCCACGCCGCCACTGAGAACTTTACACAGCCATCGCCGACTGAAGACAGGCTCCAAACGTAGGCCAAGAGCTCTCCCATCGTGCTCCAAGCCGAGCACGTCGGAGTTACTGTCATCTGGCGGGAGCGGAGCCTGGCAGTTTCTCTAAGCCGGCTCCGCCCCCTGCCCACGTCATGATGCAAGGCATCGTAGCTGTTGCTGCCTGGCTTCCTCAGGGTGGCAAAGCAGCCCCCAGCAACCAGCGGCGTTGCTGGGTCATCGGGAGCTTCGTTTCCTTACTGCAGGGATCCATATGAACATTTATTTTCATCTCTAATATCACAAAGGCACTGATGCCCCCCTGCAGCAGAGGAAATCAGTGCTATTTTCCTATACAGTTCTTAAGTGTATCTATCATTCCCATCTTTCAGTTAGCCCCATAATGAATAGGTATTTTCAGAATGTCACACACAGAGTCTTGGATTTCTCTTGGTTTCCAAAATCATGCATTGCTAGTCAGTATGATATTTATTCTGCACATTTGATCTACCAAGAGGTGTTCCCCTGTTTAAATATATCAAGTTAGAGCAGATCCACTTTCTTATTGTTCAGTATGAACTGTGCTTGGTTGGGCTTTCTCAGCTGTCAACATTCATTGCAAATTGAATTCCTTATACATTAATACCTGAAGCCCTATTAGACCAGAAAAAAGCCTGTAATTTTTGGGCTACTTACTCTCATTTCTTCTACTTCAGGCAATGATAAACAGTCCAATAAATAAATAAAATATACCCTTTGAAATTGGAATATTCTCCCAAATTCTGTTGCCTCCAGCAAGATGGCATCTGATGTTCTTTATAGGATTTAACAAGCACCTGCAATTCAGAGTACGCTCATTAAGTAACCAACTGTGTACTTTCCTCCAACACTGTTCTTTATTTAGCTTTCCACTCATGTATCAAAATACTACCTTTCTGTATTTGATTACTTTCCCTCAGTAATGTTTGCCCCAGAGAGCATTAAATAAGGTTGTTTCTTAAAGCTAACCTTAAGGTGGTTTCCTAACCATTCTATGGACCAAAGGAATAACAAGGATGGGAAAGGTGCAGACAAACCATTACATAGTTAAGCCTGTTCTGAACAGAATTGTTTCAGTCTTCTAGGAGCCCAAATGACATATTATGAGGACATTCACAAAAGCAAGGGTAACATGTTCAAACTGCTCACCAGGCAAGTTACTAGAGATGCTAAGAACTTTGATGCAAATATGATCACCAGACTTACTATCATCTCCATTTGAGTTGAGTCCTCTTGCCAGATCATCTTGATGTTCTTTGAAAGTTGGTTTAGATTTTGGGCCAACCACTTCATACCTATGCAGCAGCCACTTGCTCTACAGGACCATGGCTGCACTGGGTCTTGGTAATAAGCTGCTTGGTGAATAAGCTACATCCTTTGCAGTTGATCTGGTGTCTCGGGAGTTAGCATATGCAGCCTTCCTGATCATCAGTGAAAGCAAAGGGTATCCCACAGGGTCAGAGCTAGCTAATTGAAATAACACACAAAGCAATCCTATACATGTCCACTCAGAAATAAGTCCCAGTATATTAAATCGTGCTTACTCACAGGTAAGTGTACATGATCTCACCCTTTTAAAAATCAGAATCACTCACAGATACCGTTTTGTACTAGCAGACAGATGCATCTAAATGACCTACAGTGCCATAAAGTACACAAAGGCACCACCTACTAGTCTAATCTCAAAATTGGGGGGGGGGTGCTTTCACTAACATGATTTTTAACTATTAATGGGAGGAAGTATATCTGAAATTATATTTCAGCTGAGTGAGGTTTCACCATATTGATTTCAATATTTAGTTATATTGTGTAACACTTAAGAGCTAGTAAATTCCACATAACTTTAAATTAATTTTTGTGTTAAAGGCAGGAAAGATAATCTCAAAATTATAAGTTTCAGTTTCAGGGAAAAATAGAAAATGTTGTTAAATGTTACAATCTCTGGCTCATCTTGCCAATTTATTCTACCTAAAGAATACTTTTATCTCTATTTATCAATATTAAAGAAAATCATTATGAGATTCTTTATAATTGGTATTTAAATCCAAAGAGAAGTAGTGAGATACATGGAAATGGCTGGTGCTGCCTCTGGTCTAATACAAATTTTCTGAATATTTATATTTATGTTATTTATAATCCACCTTTTTTACTGGGACTCAAGGCAGATTACACAGAGTGAATCATTACAATCAACAAGATGGGACATTCAATAAATAATTAAATAGGACTTGGGTCGTAGAACCAACCAAAAGTATGTAAAAAAGAACTGAAGCAAAGCATAAGTGTTAATACATTAAATGATGCAAAATGACATCATAGGATCCAATTTACAGCAAACTATACACAGCAGTAAAGACCACAGTCCCTAATAATTTATCCTGTAAGTTGTCTAATTTGTATATTGTTTTAAATTATAATGGCCAGTGGCTACACAATAAAATGTTATTACTACTACTACTACTACTACTACTACTACTAATAATAATAATAATAATAATAATAATAATAATAATAATAATAATTTATCCAAGTAACGTGGTGAATCATTAAGTACAG
>NW_015165292.1:165180-190914 GCF_001447785.1 Gekko japonicus
CAGTTAATCCCCTGCAGCTGGGTTCTACAACCATCAGAGTTTTCAAAGACATTCCATTTGAGGTTTGAGAAAAGTGAAAAGCCTACAAAGAGCTGATTTCAACGTTACAGATCAACCAAATCGCATATTCTTGGATTTTCCCGGAAGGGGTCGTGTTCAAGTACAGACATAAAAGGGAAAAACTTGACTCGGTTTTTAAAGCTGAAGAATGGTTGGAGCGGTTTTTTTGGATCGAAAGAAGAAGAACAGCAAGAAGGAGGGGGAGGTGCAGATACCATAGAAGATGGGGACGGAGACCAAGGAGCAACGGGTGCTGAGGCCAAAGAAACATACGATTTGCGGCTGAGAAAACCAAAGTAACTCTTTAAAAAGTCAGGAGATTTGCAAACTGAGATGATGATGAAGGAAAAACTATATAAGAGACAAGACTTTTACCTTACTATACATATCCTAACAGCAGCAAGGATGCTGTATGCAAAATATTGGAGAAGAATGGAAGTACCAACAAAAGAAGAGCTTATAGCCAAAATATTGGAAACTGCTGAAATGGACAAATTGACTATGATATTAAGAGGAAACACTAAAGAAGACTTTGAAAACACTTGGTCAAGATTTTACGACTGGATACAAGAAAATAATAACAAAAATTCCCGAATCTCTAACTGAAACAAAAATAATCAAGGAACTAAGAATCATAGATGTAACTATTAATAAAATATAATTGTATGGTGGGAAAAATAATAATAACTTCTAGAATATAATAAGGTATCAAAAATAATGGTTAAAATGATATAGTCAGAATCTCCGTTTTATGTGTATTTATGTATGTTTTTTAATATATAATACATTGGGGAGGGAGGACCAGGGAGAATTGTGAGGCACTCCAAAGGGATCTGTCAAGGATGGGTGAGTGGGCATCAACTTGGCAAATGGGGTTCACTGTGGCCGAGTGCAAAGTGATGCACATTGGGGCCAAAAATCCTAACTATAAATACACATTGATGGGTTCCGAACTGGCAGAGACTGACTTAGAGAGAGATCTTGGAGTCATGGTAGATAACTCACTGAAAATGTTGAGACAGTGTGCAACTGCAATTTAAAAAGGTCATCACTATGTTGAGGATTATTAGGAAGGGAACTGAAAACAAATCAGCCAGTATCATAATGCCCCTCTATAAGTAGATGGTGCAACCTCATTTGGAATACTGTGTACAGTTCTGGTCACCACACCTCAGAAAAGATATTATAGCACTGGAAAAAGTGCAGAAAAGGGCAACTAGAATGATAAAAGGGTTGGAACACTTTCCCTATGAAGAAAGGTTAAATGCTTGGGGCTCTTTATCTTGGAGAAATGATGACTGAGGGGTGACATGATCAAGGTTTACAAGATTATGCATGGGATAGAGCAGGTAAAGAAAGAAGTACTTTTCTCCCTTTCTCACAGTACAAGAACTCATGGCCTCTCAATGAAATTGCTGAGCAGTCGGGTTAGATCAGATAAAAGGAAGTACTTCTTCACCCAAAGAGTGATTAACACATGGAATTTGCTTCCACAGGATGTGATGGCAGCTACAGGCATGGATGGCTTCAAGAGGGAATTAGATAAACATATGGAGCAAAGGTTCATCAGTGGCTATTAGCCACAAGGTATAGATAGGAACGCTCAGTCTGGGGCAAGTGATGCTCTGTATTCTTGGTGCTTGGGGGGGGGCAACAGTGGGAGGGCTTCTACTGTCCTGGCCCCACTGGTGGACCTCCTGATGGCACCTGGTATTTTCGGCCACTGTGTGACAGAGTGTTGGACTGGATGGACCATTGGTCTAATCCAACATTGGCTTCTCTTATGTTCTTATGTTCCCCTTAACATTTTATCAGTTGTGCTATCGCATATCTTATTATTAATGTCCTCCTATTTTTATTGCTCAGATACTTTGGCCACCAAATGAGAAGGGAGCACTCACTGGAAAAGACCCTGATGCTGGGAAGGATTAAAGGTTGGGGAAGACGGGGATGGCAAAGGATGAGATGGTTGGACGGTGTCATCGATGCAACGAACATGAAACTGAGCAGACTTCGGAGGATGGCGGAGGACAGGAGGGCCTGGCGGGATCTTGTCCATGGGGTCGCAAAGAGTCGGTATTGTAAGGTATTGTATTGTAAGGTATTGTAAGATGCAGTTTGGGCTGGTGACTCTTCCACACAGGTTTAAACCCACTCACAGCATCTCTGCAGATGTTTCTTAGAATAAATACATATACTCTAGATTGTTAGCATTGGCTGCATAGTGTCTTGCTGCCACTGGGAGAAATTTTGCTATATGATTTTCCTGTGACCTCATTTAGTGGCAATGTCTGATTTTCTTTCCTACTATTACCTAAAAAAAAATTCCCCTACATAGGTACTGTTCATCTTTTAATCTTGGTTTTGTAATTTCTTAAGCAACAGGCAGATGTGAATGCTGTTAGCTGTTGACCTCAGCCTTTCTTGAAACATTCAAAATTCTCTAAGCAGTTTGCAGCTTTAGCAAATGTGGTGTTTGGAATTAGCACTTGTCACATTCATTGCAACAATAACAATTTAGCAAGCTGGCAAGGAAGGATAAGGATAGTGAAAGGTTAGATTCCCCCCCCCCTCCCAAAGTTTAGTTCAAAAGGTTTGGGATTAATTGAAACAATTGTGCCATGAAGCCATGCTAACACGACTAAAGTCATAAAAACAGGAAATCCTTTCAAAGGAAATATAAAGACTTGGATCTGATAGCACTCATCTATTAACCAGAGGAGTCTACCGGTTGACACAAGACTCCTTTCAAGAACAGAAGATTCCTCCATGAACAGAATGGAATCTTTATATCCAAAACTGATAGAAATAACTAATTTGAGTGGAGGAGATGGGTAAGACTAGCAAACCTAATCGCAAAAAGCTGCCTGGTTCCCCTGGTGAGCCTGCATGAATTCCCTGGGAGTCTTCATGGACCACCATTCCACAGGAATCCCAGCATATTGTGCTTCCAAAATTCAACACATGCAGGGGAAACTGGGTCACATTACTTTTCCCAGAGCAAGATTCTAGCTGAAATATGATAAATTAGATTAGACATTTTGGAAAAGAATTAAAATTAGAAACCCTTAGAACATGTGTCTGAAAGACAGTGTATATTACTAGATTATTTATTAGCATGTGTTTTTAGATATTGCTGGCTCCTGCACACTTTATAATAAAAAGGTTCTGTCACTTGCTTTGTAAGTCATCCACTAAGCATAAGAAATTAAAGGATATCTAGACCTAAAGTGATATAGCTAGGGCACATGATGCACATTTCCTTTTGGAAATATCTTGTGCATTCTGAACAGCTGGTGTTGACATGTTTTTCAGTATATGCTTAGATATGCACTGCTTAGTTGAATCAGTAATCATTCATAAAAAAGAATAAATCTAACTAGTACAGATGCACCACTCCAATGATAAGATTTTTGAAATTACTTTTAAAAAGAAGGGAAACAATTGTTTAAGGAAGATGGAGGAAATTACATGTTTATAAAGGCTGAATATTTATATTAATTCTGTATGAGATAACCTGCAGATAACATGGGTTTGAACTCTACTTGAAGGTGAAAGGCTAGAAACAAGAACATAATTTGTACGGTTTATCTGTTCCATCAAATATGCATACATGGCAGGTCAGTCCTCTACTTTTCCCTGAGCTAATATTTGAAACAGATTCAAAAAGTAACAATGGAGTAATACATTTTCTAGGACCAACTAAAATGTCACCCAAGCATTGAACAAGCTTTAGTGATGGACATGATCGAAAAACTGTGTTCTCCATTTTGCAGTAATCTTCCTATAGAGTAGAGAGAAAATGATATCCTGATTTAATTAAACAAGGCCACATGCTGCAGGAAAGATTTTTGGTTCGACCAAAGGTACCAAAACAGGAAATGATCCTGTCCCTTTGAAAATATAAAAGCCAGCAACCATCTGGATAGTTCTGTAGCACTAATTGTACACACAAAGGTCTCCAGGGCTAAGTGCAAAAGAAAAAAAATATGGTTGACCTAGCCTATTTGGCAACCAGGACGGATAATTTTTAACACCCCCATCCTCTTTTTTTTTGCCATCAAGTCACAGCTGACTTATGGTGACCTCTTTCAAGACAAGAAACATTCAGAGGTGGTTTGCGCGGCCCTGCTTAGCTTCTGAGATCTGATGAGATCATGCTAGGCTAGGCTGGGGCTCTCCAGGTCAGGGCCCCTCTCTATATGACAAAACTCAGGTTTGCAGAAAAATCTGAAATTAAAAAAATACACTAAAGGGTTAACTGCTCCATCAAAACCAGAGAGCGCCATCAGTGACCATTGCTAGGCAACCACAACAGTATTGCTAGCCTTCAATGCTTGGTTTCTGTGAGTTAAATGCAGGGGGAAGGGGCAGGACCCTTTCCAGGGTTGTTTTGGCCTTTGAGGGAGGACTCCTCTCAGGGCTAGCCTAGCAGTAACTACTGGGCAACTTGCTGCCATGTGACTTGCATGATTCACCCAGGCCCAGTTCAACAGTAGCCACCTCACAAAAGCCAGTCTGCTGTAATGATTAGAGTTTCAGACTTGAATCTGGGAGACCCAGGTTTGAATCTGTACTCTGCTATGAAAGCTAACTGGTTACATTGGGCCAGTCACATATTCTCAGCCTAAACTATCTCATAGAGTTGTTGTGAGGATAAAGTAGAGGAAAGGAGAATGATGTAAGTTGCTTTGGGGTTCCCATTTGGAGAAAGGTGGCATATAAATGAATAAATAATAACTATAGCTGAAGATGGTGAGGCAGATAAAAGGCTGGTGAATGGAAAATAGAAAAGGAAGCACGGAATGGTGAGGACATGAAGGTTGCCAGAAGAAAAAAAAGATGAAATAGTATAGGGAGGGAAATACAGGGGAAAGTGAGGTGCTCCCGCAAGTCCTCCCCCATTACACAACTCAGGCTGTGATCATAAGCACAATTAGACCCAACATAAGTGCGAATGCTAGGCAGATTTAAAGAGTGCAATCAGACAACAACATCTGGGAAGTGCCCCGCAGCCATCAGTAACCCATTCTGCTCTGCCACAGAAGCAGAGTTAAAAGACACCAGGGAAATCCAGTAGTTAATGGGTTGTGATAGGCCATGGACAGACTTTCCCATGTCTGATTGCTCCAGTGCACTCTCGTGGCATCAGGATGCCCTGCTGTGCTGTATTTCCTGTTGAAGCCCATTGCCATACCATAAACCCACATTCTTCACACTTCCATGCTGGAAGAGACCAGATGGGCCTGCCAAACAAGCAGGCAATCACGTACAGAATGAAGTTTGGGGTTTGGGGGGCCATGTGACTGCGGGCGTGGTTTTCCAAATTTCCAACCTATCCCCTCAAAGCTCCCATGGCAACTAACCATTGACCACATCCCCGGTCTACTCGTGATTGGCTGCATGGCCATGGCTAGTCAAGATTAGATTGGGCTATAATTGTCTGATCCCTTGGAGGGAGCTCTCTCTGTTCCTGTTCTGTTCCTGCTTGTGAGCTCTCTGATGGACACTTGAAATGCCCTGCCGTGTGTTCCGTTGGAGAACAAATGATCCATTTGTGCCTTAGAGCACATGAAGGCAAGGAGGGGATATTCCTCCTCAAACCCCCTTGGGGATACCTGGACTATAACAATGGACAATCTTGGACTATGGATTCCTGAAGTTGGTAATTATACATATCTCTTACTGTGTAGTAAGGCAAAAAACTTGCCTAGACTTTGTTATTTTGAAATCCTTCTAGTCTGTGCTAAGTTCTCTACTGAATAAACTTATCCTGGTTTATAACTTGTCTGTATTGTTGTAGCTGAATTCCATAAGGTATTGTAAAGTGTAGGTTTCCCCCTCATTCCTGGACAGGCGTGAGGGGCAGGAATCTATACACTCCCCCATTACACAACTCAGGCTGCGATCATAAGCACAATTAGACCCAACATAAGTGCGAATGCTAGGCAGATTTAAAGAGTGCAATCAGACAACAACATCTGGGAAGTGCCCCGCAGCCATCAGTAACCCATTCTGCTCTGCCACAGAAGCAGAGTTAAAAGACACCAGGGAAAATCCCGTAGTTAACGGGTTGTGATAGGCCACGGACAGACTTTCCCATGTCTGATTGCTCCAGTGCACTCTCGTGGCATCAGGATACTCTGATCAGGCCATCACAACTCTATGCCATTGGTTTTTCCCCCCTTTGCAGTATGCATATCATCGTGAATTCCATAGGGAGTCCTCAGTGTAGAGGTGCGATTCATCGATTCCTCAGTTAAGCGCATGGGGGAGGAAAGGCAGAAAAATAATGACTCACTCACAGTTGCATCTGATCACATACTGATGGACTGCACCCACAGCTTCAAAGGGAGGTGTGATCGTGCAACTGCAGGTCAAATTCCTCCAGAGGAAATAGCCTTGCTCTCCCCCCCCCATTTTTTCTGGCACGTGTGATTGCAACCTAAGCTGATGGTCAGCATTATGCAACTGGACCCAGCAGTTGGAACTGTGAAGAGGTTTCCCAGGGAGAAGCTGCCTTGGGTGTGAAGGAGGGGAAACTGAAGACAAAGGACAGATAAAGGTAGAGTGGCTGGGGGAAAGAAAGCAGAGAAGCAAACAGGGGTAGAAACTATGGGGTCATTCTGGGAAGGGGAAATCACCACCACCACCACTGCAAGTCCCTTCAGCTCTTCCACTTCTTTTATCTAATAGTAAATTGTTCTCTCATTCTAGCAGAGCATCAGTTCTAAAAAAAATCAGTGAAACCAACTGAGCAGGAGTTTCTTTTGTTATTGGAAGAACGATAAAAAACTTTAGGGTCACTGTTGAAGGTAAACTTCTGCATGGAATGCCTTCCCCACTAATTCAAGGATATATGTATCAGTCCTTGCCAAACACTGGAATTCCAGAAATATTATTTATCCTGGAATCACAAACAAAATGGTTGATGGCTCAATAAAAAATCAAATACCAATACACACCTTTCTAAAGCTGCACATCACACAGGTTATGGGATCTGTTTATTCCTTCAACAAATATATGCTGAAAGATAAGACAGGCTGGCTGCCATTCAGTGAGATAAATGTAGAGTAGGCTCATTTTCTGCCTCACTTAATGCTTAAGGATTTGTTTTAAAAGGGTAAAGGGGAGGGAGAGTTTCAGGCTCCTAAGATCTTTGGTGTGTGACTGTTTTATGAAGGATCTCACACTGAGGGTCTAGCCAGCCCCCTCCCCCTACACAGAGTGAACACTCAATTCCCCCCCCCTGCAGCAATGAAAGAAAACTAGCAATCAAGGAGCACTAGTTCTGACTATTCAGACTTCAAGGCCTATTCAGATTCTAAAGCCTCTCTCAAGCAGCGGATGAGCTTGTAAACCTATGTATAGATTACACCTCTTCAGACTTCAGGTGGGGGCTCACACAATGAAATGATACCCCCATGAAAAAAGAATTCTATGCATACAAATTAGATGTCAGGAAGAAGGCTAGGATAGTGCCCTTCTCCCCACCATCTACTTTTCTATAAGCAGGGAAATGGGTTTTTCATATAGAGAAGCATTTAATCAAGTGAGATCCCATCTGCTGTGGGACACTCCAGATATGGTTTACCATTTCATCTGATGCTTGCAAAAGCTAGGCCTTACACAGCAAGAGAAGTAACAAGACAGATGGAAATAGAGTTTTACGCTGAATTAAAAGAGAGACAGCCAGGGCAGTCTTAAAGCTGTTGTTACATGCCATTGTTACTGAGTGGCCTCCACAAAGGAATTGCAGGCAAGAGGATATGAGCAACAACAGAAGTCCTCTAAGAGGAAAGCACTATCCATGTGGTCCAATGCCATCCCCTAACAGCCAGCATTTTATAACACCTTCTACAACAGGTTTTCTTCAAGCACACATGTCAAATTTTGCCTGCTGAAGAAGTTCACACAATGCCAGAAAGGATCCTGCTTTGAAAAGTACACTGCAAGAAGTTTATTAAAAGTGTGCGTGGGGACATGGCGTCGGCGTCAATGGAGCTGGACGCATAGAGACCTTGCTCTGACCCCAGTTTGTTGTAGTGATTAAGTGTGCGGACTCTAATCTGGGAGAACCGGGTTTGTGTCCCCACTCCTCCACTTGCACCTGTTGGATGACCTTGGGCTTGGACTGCTTTGAGGGGGAAATTCCTGTAGAGCTGTGTACTGAGTTGCTGTATCTATACTCTGTAAAAGGCAGCAGTTGCACCCAATCATCTTGCTGGTAGTTTATAAAACACCGGACGAACTGCTCTAGGACCTGGTTAGTGCGTTCAGTTTGCCCATCTGTCTCAGGATGATAGCCACTGCTCAGACCTTGTTCTACACCAAGTATAATGAACTGAGAGCCCCTATCAGAAATTATTTTACAGGACAATGTGTGTAACCTCACCACGTGTTGCATAAACATCTGAGCTAGTTGCCTAGCTGTGGGCACTTGCTTACATGGAATGAAATGTGCTTGTTTAGAAAACAGGTCAGCCACCACCCAAATCACTGTTTTGCCTTGCCTGGGTGGCAGATCCGTGACAAAGCCCGGGGTTGCTCGGGAGTTTCAAGGGGCTGTAACAGTCCAGGCACACACACACACTCCGCTTACTCATAAGACAGGTCTGGCATGAAGCTAAATATTTGGAGATATCTCCTTGCATGTGAGGCCACCAGAAGTGTCTTTGAATCAGATGAAAGGTTTTTAAATAACCAAAGTGCTCTGTCCAGAGGAGGGCAACCAGAATGGTAAGAGGGTTGGAATCCAAGTCTTACGAGGAAAGGCTGAAAGGGTTGAGTATGATTCCCTGGGAAAGAGAAAGGGACATGATTGCAGTCTTCAAATATTTGAAGAGCTGTCATGTAGAAGATGTAGCAGATCTATTCTCCCTTGCTCCAGATTGCAAGACTAGATGTAATTTTGGTGAGACATTCTTTCTCAAATACAACTTATCACTGGATATACCATCTCAATAGATCCAACTTTAATCTTTCTTGATCTGTGGGGACCAACTGACATACCAAAAATCTGACGTGAGCTAATCGCTAGTCTCCTGGTAGCTTTTAGTGAATCTTGATGAACATAGCACAGTAGAAAAGCTTTTGTCTCAGGCTGCAATCCTGTACTCAGTGTACTTGGACTGATTTCAACAGGATTTAAGTATGCAGAACTGCACACAGGATGACAGGCTTATGCCCGTTCTTTGTTTTTTCATGTGTTGCTCGGTATATCAAGAAGAATGGAATGATGCAAACTGTATATAATATTCAAATTAGTCTCAAGTGCATAGTCCCATTCTGCATAATTTGTTCTGCCTCTGCTAATCATGGGGAAGACCAAGGTGTTATATTAGCCCTACTCCCAACCATTGGAAATCTTATTCAGCATGCCTGATTTTCCTTCCCCCCCCCCTTTTTCTCACAAAAGGGAGGGTAGAAGATTGTATGAACAGGTACATGGAAGACACAAGTTTGTTGTTGTACAATGACAAATAAAACAGTGGCATCAATGGCAGCAAGCCAGGCACACGGGGCCACTAGGAACAGAGGTTGACAACTATCACAGCCAGTAATACTTACTTAAACATTATCCCCTAAATATAACTTGGTAGTGGTGATGGCGGAAAGTGCCATTAAGCTGACTTATTGTGACCCCATAGGGTTTTCGAGGTAAGAGATGATCAGAGGTTGTTTGTCATTGCCTAGCTCTGCAAATCAACCCTAGATTTCCTTGGTGGTCTCCCATCCAAATACTAACTAGGGCTGACCTTGCTTAGCTTCTGATACCTGACAAGGTTGGGCTAACCTGGACCATCACTTACATTTCTGAAATTCTGTGCATCAGTCTTATAACATGCAACCCATGGCACATTGTAAAGAAAATTAAAATTCAGTACACTTCAGACACAATCACACTAACACAAATCAAGAAGATGTAAGACACCATCCATAGTCCTAAATTAACGGCAGTATTTAGTAGCATTTCAAAAATCAAGAACAAAAAAACTCTCCTTCTAAAATGTGTTCATGTTGGATGAATTTGGAAGAGACTAAAAATGAACCTCTTATATCAAGTTCGAGTTTCAGTAACCTTTAATGCCATAAAATATAATAAATACAGAGATGAACCCCTTATCTCTATTGTTCCAACAACACACTATAATCTTTCTCTTTCAACACCCGTGATGGGATAATGGATCACAAATTGAGAATGAGATGACATGATTTATCCATGGTTACTCAAAAACTAACAGTGCAATCCTAAAAACACTTTCCTGGAAACAAGCCTCATTGAATTGACCTGAATTGACCATCTGAGAAGACCTGCTAAGGATTACAGTTCCATCTGTGATTTAAATACTTTGATATTAAAGATCCAAGCATGATATCCTACCATACTAGACTAGTATTGTCTACCAGGTTGTGGTCCAGTGTGATAGATACTATACAGTTTAATATTTTTCATATTTAAAAAATCATTTGAAGTAGTTACATTTGGAGGAAACTGCCCCCCTCCCCTTTTCAATGCTATTTCACACAGTCATAATTCCCCCTTGGTATTGCTTCAGTATAGTTCTTCTCAGTGTAATTTCTTGTTGAATGACACAGCTGGTCACTCAGGCATCACATATTGGATAATATAATGATGTTATGTGGCCAGAGTCAGTTCTGTCAGTAATGGCAATGAGGTCAGTGCTCATATTCATTACATATGTAATTATGGTTAATCAGGGATTACTAACAACTGAACAGTTTTGTTGTGAGCCACCCTGCAAAACACCAAAAAGGGGCCCCATTTGAAAATGGAGGAAGATTTTTGAAAAACAAAGGCCTCTTTTAGTTCAGCCCAAATGCTTAGTAAGCACATAAATACTATATAAATACTATATGCAGGGATTTGTGCTATGTCAAGCATTTTCATACTTGCCACCATCAAATATTAGGAAGAATGTTATCATTCCAGACCTATTTCTTCCAATGGATGCTAAATCCTCGTGTATACTATTTACTTCCTATGAAAATATACTATTTAAATCTAGAATTGGCTATGTTATTCTTATGTCATTATTCCTGTCAATATTCTTATTGTACTCATAATACATTATTTTGTAAGGAAAAGATACATGCAGTATTCCATAGTTCAAGAGCCTAGGTCTGGGTTTAATTTGGGAAAGTTAATCTTTTTAAAATTGCTGACTTGGGCTGTTTGATCTTAAGCATCTGATTTTGGTTATAAAGGATATGGATTGATACTCACAAATTTAACCTACACACTGCAGTTATACTAGAAAAAAAGCCATAATGTGATCTAATGAATTCACTAGAGAGCATTTGCAGTTTGAAGTACACATAAAATATGACCATACTATTAAGTTTTGGCCGACTGCAAGATATTTTGCTGCATTCAGTCATCCATACCTTCTGCATATATATCTAGTACCATTATATTTGATACAGCAGTACCCAGAATAGCCAATTTTTGAAAGCCTGTTGATACCTACCACAGGATTTTGAAAATTAAGCCATTATAGTGGACAGCCAGGCTGTATTTATATTGTACTTGCTTAGGGCTAGCTAGAAGTTGAAAAGAAAAGTTGAAGGCCATAGAAATAGAGGAAGAGATGAGATGGATTGACTCAACGAAGGAAGCCATGGCCTTCAGTTTGCAAGACCTGAGCAAGGCTGTTAAGGTAGGACATTTTATTGGTCTTTAATTTATAGGGTCACTATGGCTATGGTCACACACACTAAATAATCCATGTTCAATCCACTTTCCAACTGGATTTTAGTGTGTACACTGGAAAAATCCAGTTGGAAAGTGTGCTGAAATTGGATTGAAATTGGATTATTTAGTGTGTGTGACCAAGCTCGTGAGTCGCAAATGACTTGATAGCACATAACAACATACAGGACTGCTAGGCAATCTCTCTTTATATATAATTCTGTTTTGGCCATGGACTCTCCTGAACATTCCACACACTCCCAAATCAGTTCGCTCCCTGATCTGTCACTCAGAAGCTGTCCATATCCACTGGCTGCGTTGCCTGAGTCTCACCTCCAATATTCTAAACAGTTTGCTATTCCTCTCCCCCCAATAGCCAGTCGGAACAGAGGTCATTTGCATATGCAGCCTGATTGGCCTTTGCCTCTAACATTCTAAACAGTTTTTTGTTCGAGTCATTGAATGTGTCCTGAGGTAAAATACATATCCCAATCTTCCCTTAAATGGTCACTGGAGTTGCCAGTCTCCCTGTGGGGCCTGGAGATCTCCTAGAAATTACTGTGTTCCCCAGCCACAGCACATCATTTCCCTTACATAAAATTTCCCAGCTACTACAATGGCTGCTTTGGGCAGTGGACTCTATGGCATTATAACCTGCTGAAGACCCTCCGCACCCCAAACCCTGCCCTCTACAGGCTCTACCCCTCAGATCAACAGGTCTGGCCCTCCCGTTAGTATTGCCAGCCTCCAGGCAGCACCTGGAGATCTCCAAGATCAGTTCTCCTGAAGAAAATGGCTGCTTTGGGCAATGGACTCTATGGAATTATACCCTGCTGAGGTCCCTCCACACCCCAAACCCTGCCCTCCCCAGGCTCTACCCCTCAAATCTACAGGTCTGGCCCTCCCCTTAGTATTGCCAGCCTCTAGGCAGCACCTGGAGATCTCCAAAATCAGTTCTGGAGAAAATGGCTGCTTTGGGCAATGGACTCTATGGAATTGTACCCCGCTGAGGTCCCTCCGCACACCAAACCCTGCCCTGCCCAGGCTCTACCCCTCAAATCTACAGGTCTGGCCCTCCCCTTAGTATTGCCAGCCTCTAGGCAGCACCTGGAGATTTCCAAAATCAGTTCTGGAGAAAATGGCTGCTTTGGGCAATGGACTCTATGGAATTGTACCCCGCTGAGATCCCTCCACACACCCAAACCCTGCCCTGCCCAGGCTCTACCCCTCAAATCTACAGGTCTGGCCCTCCCCTTAATAATGCCAGCCTCTTCTATCAAAAGTAGAAAGTAGTACTTTTGATGGGAGTGACACACATCCTGACAAATGGAATCTTTGACACCAGAATAATCTGAAGAATTGATATGGCAGCTATCTATGGCCTGTTATACAAACTTGTAGCAATTGCAAAAGCACATAAGAAAACAACATCTGGTTACACACACACACACACACACAAAAATTATGTGTGTATTTCTGGATGTGTGTCATTGCAATATAAAAAATATTGACCACTGAGGAAGGCCCGAAGGAACCGAAATGCGTATGGTCTTTAGGTCAGAAGGTTTTACCCATCAGTTGTATTTGTATAATAACTAACTTGGTTGTATAAGCCTTTTAAGTTTGAGACTTAGACTATTTCTTTTAACTGCAGTATGTTTTTGCTATGTGTACATTTATTACATTAATTACAGTATATACATTAAGTACATAATGTGTACATTTATTACATGTGTACATTAATACACATTTGTATTTCTCAAAATTTATGTCACCAATATCTCATGATCAATTGTAGCACAGGATTCAATGTATCTCATAGATTGAGCTCTAGATGGATTTCTCAATAACCTAAATGAAGAGCTCAAAAGTAAATCTCTGCCCAGGCTATAAATAACTGGCAGAATCCAAAAACAAATAGGTAGAATGTACCCACAATAAATAAATAAGAGGGGTCACCAGAAGTCACCATGACTTCCAGGCTCACAAGCACACACACACACACACACACACACACACACACACACACAAAAGTAAACAAAAACACCAATCACATAGGGAGAATAAAGTCCAACATTTTAAAATAAATAATTTCCATAAAGACAGAGAAATGGGGAGTGTGGAGGAGGCTCAGCTTGATAAGTTTTCTAAAAGTTCAGATTTACAACCAAATTTCAGCTATGAATCCAGTGAAACAAGATTCAGTAGTGACCTATGCCATTTCCCATATGGGTAAGTACTACTTCTTTGATGTCCATGCTCAAACCTTATTTTGTGGGTCTAACTTATAACAAATACACTTGGACAGATTCAGCAGAAAGCTTTTGAACACAATTCTACAAAGTGTAAATACAGAAAATCAGATTTTTTGTGTGTGCACCCAGAATCCCTATGGCGCTTAATGGAGACTTGATGCAGCACAAAGCAAGCATCAGCATGAAGAATGTATTTATTGTGTCTCAAGCACACACTGTAGGCCACTGCTTCTTTCTGTTTACATTCTAGTGGCCCTTGACACTCCTGGAGTGGTTTGTTCAGCTGTATCTACAAACAAGATAATGTGCTGAACTTCCTCATAGGCCATATTTTATGTTTCTGAGACCAATCATGCTTTTCTGTACATTTTCAGTCACACAACAAAAGCACTTCAAAACAGGGTTTAACCATGTTAGGAAAAATATAGTACCTATGAAAAGCACTTCTGCGCCTAAGTTCTTAAGACAGGAGCATTGCTTTAGCATTCATGTGTGAATAAAGAGGAAATTATAAAGCATTAAGTAGACCCTACAGATCTTTATATTAATATCCCATCACAATCTCTGTGGATTGCTAAGGCTGAAGAATATCTTAATGGCACCTTCTATGCATGAAATATGCACAGTTAACACCAAGAAACATTCTTGCTTCCCAAGGTTTCCAAAACCAGGCATTTCAAAAGCACTGCTATGTAGTACTTGGGGTTTCTGTATTTTAGTTGAATTTATGTGCTTCTGGAACAAAAGATTTGGAGATGAGAAACCCAAGCTACAAAGCCTACTGGGTGGCCCCGGGCAGACCACTGATTTCCTCAGCTTAACCTCTCCCAGGCCTAATTTAAATAGGATGCTAGTGAGCTACAGAGCTTCACCATGCAACTATGCACAGGCCCAGAATCTCATTAAAACTGAGCTGCAATCTAAGCAAAGTCACTATACGTGCTTAGTTGGTGTAGAGAGCCAGTTTGGTGCAGTGGTTAAGTGCACAGACTCTAATCTGGGAGGACCAGGTTTGATTCCCCATTCCTCCACTTGCACCTGGCTGGATGACCTTGGGCAAGCCATAGTTCTGGCACAGCTGTTCTTGAAAAAGATCAGTTTCTGTCAGAGCTCTCTCAGTCCCACCTACCTCACAGGGTGTCTGTTGTGGGGAGGGGAAGGGAAAGGAGTTTGTAAGCCGCTCTGAGACTCCTTCGGGTAGTGAAGGGCAGAGTATAAATCCAATCTCTTCTTCTCTTCTTCTTCTTATAGCACAATGTGCACAAGAGCAATGCTGGCACAGGAGGAGATGCAGAGGAAGATCTTGCTGACAGCAAGCAAGCAGCAGCTAAATTTAGGGATGCCAGCCTCCAGGTGGGACCTGGGGACTATGTGACATTACAGCTCATCACCAGACTACAGAAATCAATTCCTGTACGGAAAATTGATGCTTTGGAGGATGGACTCTATGGCATTGTACCCCTCTGAGGTCCCTGTCCTCCTCAGGCTCCATCTCCAAATCTAGGGTTGCCAAGTGCTTTCTTACCTGGAGCAGGGGACTCCCGGGTCGCGTCTGGAAGTGACGTGACGATGTGGGGCACGCTGGAGGTGGGGCCACGACCATCCGAGGGAAAACCATAGAGTTTTCCCTCAGATGACCGTGGCCCCGCCCCCAGCGTGCCCCACGTCGTCACGTCACTTCTGGGTGACATGCACGTCGGGGTGGGGTTCCCCCCGGGGCCCGATCCACCGGTGGTGGGGAACAGGCCTCTGGGGCAGGGGTTTCCCCGCCCCCCGGGGGACTTGGCAAGCCTATCCAAATCTATAGGAGGTTCCCAACCTGGATCTGGCAACCCTACAAGTGGGCCCCCATCCCCCACTGGTGGCCAGGGGGGGCTGGCAATCCTAGTAAGTTACATCTGGGTTAGGTTTTGTTCTGCTCTCCTTGCAGGTATTAAAAGCTGGGTGGGGCCAGAGGCATGAGCAAAAGGGCAGAAACCAAAGGATTCTTGGAGACCTGTGAAAGGTAGCCCTATTGGTTGGGCCCAGCCCAGGATACTTTTTCTTTGTTTAATTATATTGGTTTAAATCAGTCGATTATAATTTGGTATTGTTCCATGAACTACTTTGGGGGAAATGCCATAGAAATGCAATAAATACAGTTTTTGCTACATAAGCCAAGCTGCATAGCAGTTCTATTTAAACAAGTGCCGTTCTGCCACAAAGTCACACCAGGGGGTTCTTTTGCCTTACCAGTGTTATGTTTAAATCTGGGTTTAGGCAGCATTTCAAAGACCAAAATGCAACTCTGCATCCCTTGGCAAAAGGGGTGACTATACATTTGTAACCCTTTTTTCCCGTAAAAGGGACAGCTTATTGGCCACAGGATTGTAGATGCCCCATTCAAAACCTGAACACAAACAAATAACATTTATTGAAAGAGTGAGAGAAACAACAAAATCAGACAGTGAGGTTTAACAAAACAGTATCAACAACAGTTATAATGGCAGTCCCAAACTTAAGGCAAAAATTGGAGGAGGTCTGGTAGTCACTTTTCCTCAGAGTCACTGAGAAGCCACATTATCTTACAATCATCAAGCAGCCACCTTTCCTCACTGGACTGACAGCTCAGTCCAGAAGACGGCCACTCCTCTGCTAACTGCTTCTCTCCCGTTTTCACAGTCAGCTTTCTCCAGGAAACTCTCCTTTAGAAATTCTTCTCCCCATCTGAAGGGAAAACACCTCAGCTTCTTCTCTGGCTCTTTCTCCCCCTTGGACTTCTCCCCCTCCTTCTCCTGCCCTGTTGCCAAGCAACCCCTCACCCACCTCCTCTACAGGGCAGTGTCTTTAGGCTTCCGCCCACTATGCAGGTGAAAGCATGTTGCACAGTTAAATAGTAAATAAACATGTTTACAAGGCATACACATTTATCAAACAAAAAGTCAAGACATTTAATCTTAATTTGTCAACTTTTTTATTTATTCAAAAGATTTCTACCCTGCATTCACTAGAATGTACCCAAGGTAGCTAAATGAAATAAATAATACTTAAAAAGAACCTGACAGCATAATCTGGCAGGGGCAAAAGTGCTCTGGGAGCTCATGGAGATATACTGGTCTGGCAGCACCATAGTCTTCTGGTTAAGTGTTGCTGGTGCAATGCGCTGTGCTGGAGGTGAGGGGGGGGGGAGAGAGAGAGACAGGACCATGGCAGGAGTTAGCTGCTTAAAGAGCTCCAGCCTGGGAACCTCCTGTGAAACCAACAGAAACGTATGCCACCGAAACCCATGGCATAGCCAAACAGGTGCTCATGGAATCCAGGTGAGGTAGGAGTGGGGCATGGCACAGGCAAATCCTACTGACCACTTTGTTGCTCTCCACTTCCCCATCAGGCTCCTTTAGTTTGATCCCACTGAGTCCCCTCCTGTCCCCAAACACTGCCCTCCATGGACACAGCCCTCCAATCTCCAGGAATTCCCCTAGCTGGAGTTAGCAGCCTTACATGTTACTACTAGATCATTTTAAGTAATTGAAATTAGCCATCAGGCAAGAATCTCACTCTGTTAAGTAAACCCTAACAGAATTATTAAGCTAGAGTCATATCTGGCTATTAAACCTGAGTCAGGACTTTTGTTCCTGACTAATATTTTACAACTGTTTATTACCTAATATTGGTAAAACATGGGAAGATTGCAGAATTCCAATAATTTAATCTTGGCAAGTTTTCACTAATTCAAGAAGGGAAAGGGTTGAAGAGTATGTATAGTAGTCAAAACATCAATAATATCCAGTATATTAACTACTAACACATTTCTGTGCCATTAGCTTTCATAAACCAGAATGTCCTTCATTACAAACAAGAGAAATCAGCTATTCCTGGCAAGGCTTGGAGCCCTATTCCATTCACCTCAGGTAAGAAGTCACCTCATAAATTATGCAAATGAAAACTTGGATTTGCAACACAGTATATGTTCAACAAGAGACTGTAGCCCGCCATGATACCAAGTACACAGTGATGATACACACTTGCCACATTCACACTTCACATTTTCTTATGCGGACTTGTTTGCATGCCTTTTGACTGGGAGAATAGCAGGATCATAAACTGTGGTGTGCAGTATTCAGTTCATTGGAGAGAATTATATGTAATAGGTCTGAGACAACTAGCAAGGAAGTGTAGCTGAAAAACCCTACAGTGACCACTTCTGTAGACCTGACACAACTTCTGAATGTGGAAGTTTTACAGAATATGAGAAAATATCTATTGTGTTTTTTTCACAGCTTCTGAAGAAGTCAAGACTGTTTCTTGGGAGATTGTACAAAGAAACATGGACATTCTGTGTGCACGTAAGAAGGTACGAATCCACAAACATCTAATTATACAAAGGCTTCTGCATTTGGAACAGATTGTCTGGGTTTTAATGCAAGATTCTTGTGTGAGGAAAAATAGCTAGGCCACATATGGGAACCTGATTCTAAATGCATAAAAGACATTGTGGGGCAGAATGAGTCTGAAAGGGGAGGGAGTGAAAAGGCTCTAAAGTTAAGGGTTGTTTTTGTTTTGTTTTGTTTTTTAATATTGCTATGGGAGACCCAGACAAAGCTGCTGTCTTTAATTTCTGCTTTCTTTCATTTTGCTTTTCATAACATAGGTTTCTTCAGACTAGTGCAGCAGTGAGCTCCCCCCCCCCCCAAGGAGCTGAAGACACAGTCAATAACTGGCATGTTTTATTTTTGATTGAATGTCTTGCTTGAGGCATCTTTTCAAGGCTTTGCACCAAAAACATGGGAAATTGCTATGGATAAACCTCAGACTTTAAAGTAGTAGCACAGCGAGAAACACTTCTTATAAAAACATACTGTAGTACAGTTCAGGAACAAAATAGCATAAAACTATTTTCTTCATGGTAAAGGGAGATGGCTACATGCCCATTTTAACATTAAAATATGCACAATGCAAAAAAGGTTCTGGGGTATTTTTTCCCACAAGAATGCACCTGTGACAATCCAAATGCCACTAAGTTGTAAAGTGAAACATATTTTATCCTTCAATTACTTATTGCTCATACAAGCAAAATAATAAAATCAATTACAAAGCATTTATTGTTTTTTAGATTTAGTTGTCTTGTGCTGTTAAGTTGAACATGGGATTCTTAGCAACTTCATACCTTTACAGCTATTTTAAGTCAGCACCGTAATACCCCCTGCCCCCAGTATTCCATTTATGGTCAGGAGAGTGGAAATCATAATGGCTTACATGTTCTCATGGCTAGTGTCAGAGGTCATCATCTGGTTTAAGCAAATGGTGGGAATCAAAGCACCCGGCTGTTATGCTCTAAAGCTGCTCAGTGATAAATCCTGGATTTCCTTCTGTGCTTTCAGTTCCTATTTATTTATACTTCAGTTTAGGCCCTGCCTTTTCATCTCCTCTTCTCAGAAATCAGTAGCAGAATATGAGACTTTTCATTTTCCCAACCTAAGTAGGGTTGCCAACCACCAGGTGGTAGCTGGAGATCTCCTGGGATTACAATTGATCTCCAGGCAATAGAATCAGATCATCTGGAGAAAACGGCTGCTTTGGAAGGTGGTCTCTAAGGCATTATACCCCACTGAAGCCCCTCCCCTCCTCAAACCCCACCCTCCTCAGGCTCCACCCACAAAATATCCAGAGATTTCCAAACCTGTAGCTGGCAACCCTAGAACATAAAGGACTTACCACTTACTACAAGGCAAAAACCCCACATTTACAGCCAAATCTACTTGAGAAGGAATTGTAGGCTGAAACCTGTTAAGTCTTTAGCATTAGGAATCCAGTATCATGTACAGAAATAGATGGCTATAACACCTGGGATACGGATTCATCCACTATCACCCCCGCCCCCCGCCCCGGAGGTACCTACCAAAGCTAAGCCTAAACAATGAGCTATATCAGGACAGTACTTTTTAGGATCCTTGGTCAAAACTGAATACTTGGCACCTTCCCTATTCTAAGTTCAGCACAATGATAAAAAGCTCTTATCTTTTTGCCCACTTACTTCCAAAGTATGAATCCTGCTATGCAGGGGTCATTTTGTAGGAAAAGAGGTGCAGGAGCTCACTAGCATAACTCATTAGCATAACTTATTTGCATATGCCACACCCCCTGAGATCACCGGAAGTGTGTCAGAAGGCAACACCCACTGCTCAGGCTCCACTGGACTGTTTTGGATTGCTAGCTATTGGGGGGAGGGAACATGCAGATCTCGCAGAGGAGGGAGAGCTTGTACCTGAATAAAATTTGGTCTTAAAGGTGCCACTGGACTGTTTTGGGCTGGGAGGGAGGCTTTGCAACTTACCTGGCTGCTTCCTGCTCTGACTGAGGGCTGCTGGGAGCAGGGGATGAGGCTTGTTGCATGTGCCCACCCCCTGGGCTGTTTACTGCTAGAGCATTGCTCCTGTGCGCTCCTGCAGGAAATGACTCCTGCAACCCCCCCCTCTTCATGCAGATATACCCATATTCCGCCTAACACAAATGTCATTTAAAACCACCAGGGTTGCACATTATTGTTGCTGCTAGTAATGTGGTAAATTCTCTTGCCTTGCTCACTCAAGAATAGCAGTTAGGCCCCAGAGTTACACCAAACAAAAAGCCAAACTATAAGTGACGGCAGGCACAGGTCTATTCCATGCCCACCAATGCCACTTTAAAAATTCCCACAAGGTCTGGATCAGAATGGGTGCATGGGCAGCAGCCCCAGGAGCTCTTGTCATTCCCCCCTCCCCATACATTTTCAGGTGCAGAAACAGCCTGTTTTGGCACTTGAAAAGCCAGGGTGGACAAGAACTCCTGGGGCCACCATGCTATGCACCCACTCCAGATTGAGGCCTTGCAGCAATTTTTAAATAACTGCAAAAGTAGGTCTCTGTGAACTGAAGTGCCCGTAGGTATTCCACCACTTCAGAAACATGAAGTATGTTATGTGAAACAATGAAGTCTCTAGAATCATGACAGTGATTAAGGTTGGCAAACTGAGCCAGCTTGTTGTTTTCTACCTATAAATGACTTAATTGTGCACTTCTTCCTCTAGGCTCTGAAGTACCAGTACAATGAGGTCGAACTATGAAACCAACATTTCCACAACAGTACATTAATACAGCACAAAAGACCTCAGTGACTAAAAGCAATTAATATTCTTATAATTCTTCTACCAAAGGCTACTTCCCAAACTATGACATTATTATTGTGAATTCACTTTTCTTCCATTATACTGTTTCTACCCACATAACACAACATAGGTTGATCTTAGATACTACAAATTCACTGTTAGGTATTTGGGCATGTTCACTTGGCCCTGTCTACCACCTGTGCTCAAATGAATGAACAGATTTAACAACACCCTCAGCCAACATATCACAATGGCTTCCCCTCATAGTTCCAAACTGTTCTGTCCCTGAATGGGATGAATTGTTTAGGTTTCCTTTTATGCTTCAGTACTCTGGGAAGCCTTGGCTCATATTAACATTCTGCATTGTGTCCAGCAGAGCCATAATGAACGTTCACAGCAGGTTACAATCAGAGACCTGTGTTTAATTGAGAGTCTGTGAACATAATCTCAGTAAGTTACTGAGTGTGAATTAGTGACTCAATAAGAAAACCAGTACCGTATGGTGGCAAGAGTGCTGGGCTGAGACCAGCATGACCCAGTTAAACCCTTGCTTATCCAATGGAACTCATTAGGTGACCTTGGGCCATTCAATTGGACTTGTTTGACATGTAGTACAAAGCCACGGTTTGGTATTACAAGAACAAGCTTATGCACTTCCCCCTCCTTCCTCCCCCTCACATCCTCAGATTCAATTAGTTGCTTCCTATTTAGTGCAAGCCATATACCAGTAAAAACGATGGTTTGTCTTTTGCTATATAAGAATTTAGGGATTAGGAGGGACAATATGAATTCTTCTTACATTAATCCATGGCTTGGCATTACATGGGAACTGACCTGCTTTCAGAATTACATACCTCACGGAGGAGATAAAATATGCAGATAAAATGGGTGATGAGTACCCTGAGTTTCTTAAGGGGAAAGGAAGTTATAATATGGAATATATCCTAATTTTCAAGAGACAGGAATCTGAAGAATAGCATTCTGGGTGCCTGAAGGACGTGGGAAACAACTCAAGATATTTAACCAGTTTGGTGTAGGAGAGCCAGTTTGGTGTAGTGGTTAAGTGTGCAGACTCTAATCTGGGAGAACCGGATTTGATTCCCCACTCCTCCACTTGCAGCTGCTGGATGACCTTGGGCAAGCCATAGTTCTGTCAGAGCTGTTCTCTCGAGGACAGTTCTCTCAGAGCTCTCTTAGCCCCACCTACCTCACAGGGTGTCTGTTGTGGGGAGGGGAAGAGAAAGGAGTTTGTAAGCCGCTCTGAGACTCCAACTGAAGGGCGGGGTATAAATCCAATATCTTCTTCTTCTTAACATTCTCTGTAGAATGGTATCTGAAGAAGTGTGCATGCACATGAAAGCTTATATCCAGAATTAAACTTTGTTGGTCTTAAAGGTGCCACTGGACTCAAACCTTGTTCTGTAACATTCTCTATGTTACTACTTCTGAACAATACTTTTTCTGTAATACCATACAAGTTTCAAGATAGTAGCAATATGATGGCTTAAGATGCATCAGTAGACTTCAGATGTGGATGGAAGCAGCTAAAATTTATTAGCTCTGTAGGGGGGAATGGGACCACTGTGAAGATTACATTGAGTAGAAGTTCATATAGCATACATAGAAGCCACAAAGGGTCCTGGAATTAATAGCATGCTTTTTCACATTACTTGCCTTCTGATTCTGAGAAACATTCTTCATCAGAATAGTATGTTGTGAAACAGCACAGGTTCCAACAGTCTGTTGGCCACAAACATCAGCCTCATCATGGATTCCAAAAATGATGCCTTCAGTTTATTTTAGAGATTATGAAGAGAAATGGGAAAGAATGAAAAGGGGATGGCAATCTCTATTCTCTGATGATGCCAAACTGTTTACAACTTTATATTTTTAGAATGCAATAAAAGCCCGTTACTTCTAGCAGTCCTGTCAAGAAGAAGTTTTATGCTCCAGCCCCAAACAATGCTTCTTTTCCATTTCCAAGATCGAAGGCAAAGTCTCTCTCTTTCTCTCTCTCTAACACTTAAAATCGTTCCAAAGCAGGATGGCTACCAGCCTAGCTAGGATAATAATTTGTACCTTCCCGCAACCACACATAATACAGCCTTTCAGTAAATAGCAAAGCCGTTTCACACCAAGCCAAAAGGTCAGCTTTTGCTGTATTAATAGCTGCTCTGGGAGGGTCAGTGTTGTGCTATCCTACATTTTTTCCAGGGCCTGGAGATGCAATTTCCTACAATCTGCAGGCAATTTCCCACCAATTTTCTCGGGGAGCTAATAGGCTGTGACAGGAGATGGAGCTCGCAAGCAGCAGGCGGCTTCAGAAAAGACAAATTGCATCTCTGCCACCTAACTGGGCAATCTAGATCGACAGAGTTTATAGCTTTGTAGTGTTATTGGGCCCCATGCTAACACCAAATCATTCAAGCTGCTATCTGAATTTCATATTCTTCTTCCATCTGAATTTGCTATCACCACATATCACCCACAGTTGCAAATAGATTGTATGCGATTAGTGGTTTAACTGACTTTCAAAATAGCTTCCTAGACATTGTTCAGATTCAAAACAGGCAAAGGCAGAGACTTGTGTATAGGTAGCACAGTAATGGTTTCCTTTGCTACTTGTTTTCAGGAGCAGCCACAAGTAATCAGGGTGGGTGGGAGGAATTTGCAATCATAGAAAAAATAGGGGAAAAATTAACATAAAACCACCAAACTTTGGAAGTGTGCATGCACACACAATGGATTATTAAACAGGACTATTGACTAAGACAGCAGAAACAATAAATGAAATCATTCCTGAGAAGAATCCATTATCAGGATTTTTATTGTCAGTTCAGAATGTGGATTGCCTGACAATATTTTTTAAGTATTTAGTACCCACAGGCCAGCAGCTATCAGTGTATTAATGCTGTCCCCATGACACTGTCCCCAAATATAAGAAAGGAAACTGATATTCAGGAGTTGCATGTGTTCCTGTACATTAAAGGGAACAATGGTACTGTGAAAAAAATGGGAAGAAAAGTAGACAGTGATGGGATTTGAGTCTCTGGTTCTTAGAAAGCTTTTAAAAGTGTTATTTTGAGATTTAAGAAATTAGGCCACTGCCCTATGAAACTAGGATTGCCAAGTCTATCTTCGCCGGGAGCGTGGGGCTCCCAGCCAGCGTCTTATGCGCGCGCACTGTGTGCACATCACCCGGAAGTGACGGGAGGATGCCAGGCATGCTGGGGGCGGGGCCACGGCCATACAAGGGAAAACCATAGAGTTTTCCCTTGTATGGTCGAGGGGTTTCCCCACCCCCCTGGGGGACTTGGGATCCCTATATGAAACTAAGATAAAGGTGTCACTTAAGTCTGACAAACCTAGGGGAATTTTTGAGTAACAATTACAGACAGATAAATTTCCCAACTTTGGGTTGGGAAATTTCTGGATATTTTGGGGGTGGAGCCTGGGAAGTGCAAGGTTTGGGCAGGAATGGCAGCTCAGCAGGGTATAATGCCATAAAGTTCACCCTCCAAATCAGGTATTTTCCCATGGGAACTGATTTTTGTCATCTGGAGGTCACTTGTAATCCTGGGAGATCTCCAGATCCCACCTGGAGGCTGGCAATCATATTAGGCTATACCATGGTCTCAAAAAAAATCATTTTAAAATGTCTGATAATAGGTAAATTACTGCACAATCCTATGCAGAATTACTCCAGTCTAACGCCATTGATTTCAAAGGTCGTAGGATGGTATAACACTGCAGAAGATCACGTCATTCAACTCTTAATTTAGAAGAAAAGATGCCACTGATGGTTGTTATAAAAAAACCCTCCTGAATTAGGGTTGTCAGGTGCTTACCTCTTGCTGGCAGGGGGTGGGAGCTTTCTGGGGGGGGCAGGGTGACATTGCTGCGCAAGATGTCTCTGATATGATGACATCATGTGAAAGTGATGTCATCACATCCAGGGTGTTGCATGGCGACGCTCTGGTATTTGGGGCAAAACTCTATCATTACCATAGAGTTTTGCCCTAAACATCAGAGCATCACCACACGATGTCCCCGGCATGATAACATCACTTCCGCATGACATCATCACATTGGGGGTGTTGCACCAGGTCGTGGCTGTTGGGGGCAGGGCTTCCCCCTCCCGCTGGCCGGTGGCAGGCAGAAGCCCACAAAATCAGAGGATCCCCCACTCCCACCTGTGGGCTGGCAACCCTACCCTGAACATACCACACAGAAAGCTTGGGGTTATGCTGAATTGTTTACTAATTTTAGCCATACGAAAAATGCACAAGAGTAACTAAAACTGCCATTGTATGCAAGGATAAATGCACAGGACTAGCTGCAAATCATATAAAGTGACAGTTATAGCTGCAAAACAAACAATCAATCAGCAACAATAAAGTACAATAAATTACTAGAGAGGTAATTTCTTCCCTGTATCTTCAAATGAGAATTATTGAAGTAAAATATGAATTTCCAGTGAAATAAACATTTCCCAGTGGGAAATGAAGTACGATGGTACAAATTTAAGCTTAAGGAGTTTAATTACTGAAGTAATGACAAATGTAAAATTACAGTGGAAAGAG